>NW_019174280.1:13642527-13885027 GCF_002260705.1 Seriola dumerili
CACACACACACACACACACACACACACACACACACACACACACAGAGGACAAAACTACACAAAGCTCAATCCCCAATCAACTCCCTCCTCAAAGAAACAGCCGGGGAAATATGAGCAATTGCCATGACACAGACAAACCCTTGCATTGATTTCTCAAACAACTTTGTATTTCAGTTAACACCACAACAATCAATTGTTGCTGTCTACACTCTGAGTATTAATTGCGCAGAGGGATGAAAATTACCAGATGTGTGAAAACGGGGTTCACACTGGAAGGCTGCAGTGTGACTTATTGACCAGTTCATCCATTTCCAAGTGCTGCCATTTTAGATTTCAGTGTAATTACAGCCTCGCCGGGCAATCTGTGCCATCGACCACCTCCTTCAAACAAACAACTCCCTCCAGGCTGGGATTGCTGCTGTTGGCGGCTCAGACTGTGAAAGGTTGTAGACAAAGACGCCTGTCTCTGCAACAAACAAACAGATTCATGTGCACACATCCTTTCTAAGCAAGAGGGGAAATAAACTCATGCAAACTCCAGGTGTACGCTGAGGATTGATAGATTTGCTGCATGTAGGAATTTGATTGGTGGGGGTGTAACATTCACTGCGCTTTGCTTTGTTAATAAGTACAGGGCCTCAGTCTATAGGACGCGGTCCACCTTTGATCAGCTGTCGGGGGGGTGAAGCGTGGCTCAGTCACCAGTGGAAGAATGTGTTTGTAAACCCTTAAACCCTCAGTGTCACAAGCAAGCAAGAAATGGCTCACCATATTTTAACACTACACTATTTCAGCTAAGGTGTCAAACCAAGCAATATTTATACTGCACACAAACATAAGCAGCATCCACAGTAAAATTCTGAGCGAGGAAAAATGGCATTGGAATTTATCTAAAAGGGAGATTCAACAACAAATTACAAAATAATCAAGACAGCCATGACAACTGGATTACGCTGCATGGTTGAAACAGAAAATGTCATTGAATTCTCCTGTTTTCTCATAAAGGATATCCTATGTAGCATAACTCATTGACTAATTCTGAGACCATTTACTATCAAAATCTCAAAATTCATTCTGACACAAAGCAGTGCACTGTAGTTCACGTATGATACATTCACTATGCATCTAAAATAGTCAAAAAAAAATATCAGTAAAAATGGAAAAAGGTCTATGTCATTACAACGCTGTTTATAATGAACTACTAACTGCTCATTATTATATAATAATTAACTGGAATATGACATGGTACTTGATTCAATATCTAATATCCACAATCTGCACAAGAATTCCATAATAGATTAGGTTATTGCACATGTAGTGAAAAAAGAGCATTTCCATGTTCACCTTTGAATATGGTGCATCCAGTGGAGTTTTATCATTTATAATTCATTTGTTTGAAAACTTCCCTGTATTGTGTGATTATTTTTTTAAAACCAATAGAAATAGCTGAATGAATATTCTCATTCAGAGGGAGTCAGCCAGTGGGAAAAAGACCAGTGTCAGGGTCACTAATGGGACCTACTGAGGATTTGGACTGCAGAACTGCAGCGTGGCCCTTCTGCCTGTGTAGATGGTTTAGGAAGGTCATCTTTACTTTATAAAGAGCATACATAAATGTACACATTAATGACTGCTACTTTTTTCCAGCTCGGGTTATCTCGAATTTAAAAAAAAAACACACGAAAATCATTTCCTGTTGCCTCAGTGAATTGCTGTGGCCTCCAAAGATCTTTGGTTCAATCAATACACTATGTGAAGCTGTGCCGAGTAGACAGGAGCAGAATACATCTACATGCAAAATGTCAGAAAGGTCAGCTTACAACTATGTGCTTAAATAGGCACCAAGGGAATCTGTGATGGCTAATGCCCCTGCTCGTCATTTATTCCTGCTGTCGCCCAGCCTAATGCATGGATATGAATGTAAAATTTCAAATGGACAAAGCTTTGTAAGAGGCAGGTGTGGTGAGGGTCATTAATTTTACTGTTTGGCCAGTGTGATGCAGGACTGAGAGGGCGGAATTCAAACAAATATATCTTTTTCAGGTATTCAAACATTCACTGAAATCTGATTTGATCATTTTTAATGCAGAAACTCTAATAGCTTACAGGTCGGAGGTCAATGTTAGCGGCAGAGCAGAAACTCTTGAGCTGTACATGCTAAGTGTTTCTCTCTGTGACACTTGAGCTTAGTTCTCCAGCTGAATAATGGTGCCATGGCTCAAATCCTGCAAACTATGAGCTTTTTAAATGAATACATATCTTTTTTTTTATTGCAGATCTGTTGTTATCTTCTCCATTTCTGAAATTCACACTCCCAGATAAAAAATACTACCCCTCAAACTTCTGTGGTGTCTCTTCCTTTCTCTGAGAAGCTGAACATCTTACCTTGGCAGAGCGAGCCTGACAGGGCACAACGCACAGCAACGCTAATGAGCTGAGCTCAGGGCTGTTTGGCTTCTCTCTCTGTCAGCATGTACAGTCAGAGAGAATACACATGACAGCACAAAGATGCACTCGACATGTTTGTTACAGTCACTCCATTCAATTTATAGCAAAGAGTCTGACCCTATTTGAGTCTTTGGTAAAATGCCCGGTGTAGAGGAATACTTTCCAACTTGGACTTCACTCACAGACTTTTGTTTTAGTGTTTGGCTCATGCATCAGCAGGTTTTAGCTAAATACAGTTACACTACACATATGGCATACACTATACAGGCTAACAGGAATTCAATCTGTATTAATTGTGGGATTAATTCATAATTATTTACACAAGGTGGGTCATAAAATAAGTTAGAATTATTAGAATAGCATTTAATTAAATTTCCATTTCCTTTGGTTCTACAGTACAGACTTTTGAATTTAATGCTGAACTTGGGAGCAAGATTTTTCAGTTTTCAGTGTTTTTTTCATGATGTTGGAACCGCATCAGACTGGAATTGATCCAACAAAGAGAACATATTCCTAAATATATTTCTCCATCTAATCAAATCAAGTAGAAAGCCTCAACTCAAAATAGATCTACTCAATAAAACCCACTTTGCTCTTATGCAAGTGACATTTAAACTGCCTGAGATTGCACTAAATTCTCAAATACTCATAACCTTGACTGTCATTTACTACATTTTTGGAAAAATGGGGCCAAAATCAAAGAAATAATTAATTCTACAATTGAACCAGGGAATGAAAAATCCCAGTGTGTCTTCTCCATTATACTCTATTGTTGTAAAATAAATGGATTTGACAAGACTTCCTAAAGCCTTTCATTGTGCTCACCAGTGGAAATGCTCACATTATTGGGAGCTGTGATAACTGCTTCTGTCAGCAAATTGTGGCAGAGGGAGGAATAGGGTTTTTCAGAAAAAAAAGAGAAAAACTTGTTTCTGAGAAAATTGAAGGCAGAGGTTTTAGGAAAACAAACAAAAAAAACAGCTTTGGTTCACTTTGTTGCATTTCTCTCAGTCTAACGATCACTATCTGTGTGCTGGGCTGGAAAAGTTGGATTTCCACACCTCGGGTAAATTGAATCTCTCTTCTGTTACAAATGGTTTTAAGAGAGACAGAGAAGTCCTGCAGAGAACCACATAATAATATGGTGGCCTGCTCGTCGGAGGGATGCCCATGTCTGTCTGGACCGCTGTGATGATGTCACTGGTGAAACCTTCCCACAACCCCTGGGCTGCACATCTGGGACATGTTACTGTGGTGAAAATGCAGGATATTAGGACTTCATACCTCATCACGGAGCCTCATCTTTCCCCCTCAATCCTTTCAGTAATCATGTACACAATACTGGACATCTACTCAATAAACATCATTGTGGTATCAATGACTTCATCATTTCCTTTGTGAAAGAGATATAAATGCACATCTTCCATTACTGTGGCTGCACTGATACAAGCATAGAATGAATTATAAAATGGATTACTTAGTCTGTGAAATTGGCCGCTAACTCCCCATACACGGCCACATATTCTGCAAACAGGATTGCCGTTTCATGACAGCCATTAACCAGACGAGGCAGCAGGGGACAGAGCGGTTTCTGTGACAGTGGGGATCTCAGAGATGGGGATCTCTGGCTGGGAGAGACATGACTTCAAAGCAGTCAGGATCAATGATGCTGTTTGCCTATTGATCCCCTCTACCTCCCGAGAGAGAGAACAATCCATCAATAAGGGCTCAGCTATGGGCTGGAGAGGGATTAGGCACTCAGCTTTAATCTAAGTCCCTTTACTAAATTTGAGTTAAATCCCTTTTGTAATGAGATGTATAGTATTCATTTAGGTGTTCGACGGAATTCCTGCGTTGCCTGTGTGTGAAACGTGGGGTTGTTTTTTTGCAGAGAGGAAATAAAACAAAGGATTATGTCTGTCTGCTTGGGAGATGAGTGAATCGATAGCAGAATAGAAAGTTAAATCTAATCTGTATTCTTAAAATGTGCAGTTCAGCCTTGATTAAAGAGAGCCTGAAACAAGGAGAAAGAAGATGTACTGTGTGAAAAATGGCAATGCTACACATCGTCTATGTCCATCTATCTTTCAGGGATCAGGACACAACAACAGCCTAACAAAGACTTAAGCTGCAATAGCCAAGATTGATCAAGAAAGGCAGCAAAATAAAAAAACAACCTATGCCTACATATGATAATGAATTCATCCACCGCCTCTCCTCCGCATGCCTGTTTAAGCAGCAGACCCTTTGTGTTGCTTTGATTCCATTTCTAAGGTGTACAAAGAGGGCACTGCATCTCTCTGTGATGGGTTGGACACTCAAGCCATTAAAAGGTCACATCCGCACATGTGAGGTTACCCAGCATCCTATTTTATTCTCTGCCCCGAGCATAAAAATCCACCCTCCACCATTCTATGACTGCTCTTGGAGTGTAAAAATGGATACTAGCTAATTGCCGTAAGGGAGGTTAAAAGAAATTCCTGGCGAGAAAGCTCTAGGATACAAGCTACTTTTGTTATATGTGGTAAGACGTTATTGTGCTATCTATTCTTTTTTTCATTAGGAAGCACTTCCAGTTGGCGCTCCATCTGTTCGCCATGGGGTTTCAGTAAGCAAAGCTTCCTCTGGAAATGACTGAACTATACTAACCTCAGAGATGGGGCATATGTTATAGATTACAATGGAAATGGCAGCTGCCCCTATGCTGTGGGCAGCAGCAGCAGCAGCAGCAGCGAGCGTTTTGGATGTTTTGTTCATAATTTGAGAATTCAAGTGAGCTGGCAAAAAAACAAGCACGCAGGAAAATATAAAATTTATGGGAAAACTTAAGTGAACCCCAGTGATTGATTACAAACAACCTTCCAAACCTGGAACCCCTCTAGAGAAATAAACAAACTTCAATTTAAGCCTCATAATCAGGGCTCTATTAGTCATCTGTCAGTGGTATATGGGAGGAAGAGACCACAGAGGGGTAGCATGTGGCTCTGGTGTTAGTGGTTAAGGGGACTCTTAATAGCAGCTATCAGGGCTGGGCTGGATGGCAGCCTGCTGCCTCTGTCTCTCCTATTGATCAGACTTGGGGTTTGTGATTGCCAGGAAGAGCAGTTGATTCCAGAAGTTATTAGCAATGCTGGCCTCCCACTGAATCAGGATGGAAACACCCCATCTCTGGTGAAGAGGACAAAAGAGGAAGAATTACTTGGACAGAAAGGCAGATCCCGATGAAAAAAAGGGGCTACTGTAAACACAGCACGTTAGCAGCAGAAAACAGATTGCTGTTTAAATGTGCACATACACATGTTAAAAAGAAGTCCACAGGTCGTCTGTGCAAGCGGCGTATTACTGCCCATAGTTACATTTTATTGTCGACCTCTAGCGGCTATAGTAATTATGAGGGGAGTAAAGGAGGAAGTCAGCTGACACATTATAAGTCCATTTTTATCTATATGGCACCAAATCACAACAGAAGTTATCTCAAGGCACTTTTCAAACAAAGCAGGTTTGGAGCATACTCTTTATAAAGAGCAACAACATTTGCGTTAGGCAGAGGTTGAGGTAGATGGATGTTTGTTACTGTAACCATGACAACGGAGGTCCAGTACACCTGCCACCGTAAGGCTGCTATTTCAAGAGACGCTCCTACGGGTTGTAGCAGAGACTAGGGAGGAACGACCTATATGATCGTTCAGGTTGGAGGACTTTCTATAACACACACACACACACACGCGCGCGCGCGCAAACAAAAGCACATTCATAAAAAAGACCCAACTGGAAACATGAAACGGTCTCCACAAGTCATGAGGGTAAAGAGGGCGACAAGCTCTAAAGGCTTTGTGTGCGGCAGCTGTGCAGAGGTGATAGTTAATGCATTTAGCAGACAGATAATTAAGTAAACACAAACAGCAGTGGAGTGACACAGTAGTTGCTTACATTTGACAAATGAATACACACAGTGATAAGCCCACCAAATCCCCCAAGAGATTTGCCAGTTGACATTCAATGAAAAGAGGCTCTAAATATAGCAGAACCTCATTACTTTGTCCACTAGAAAATATATTACTGTATGTTCAGCATTAAAACACAGAGAAAAATCCAGGACCAAAGCCAAAAATAACATTCAAAAACTGATGATCCCACTCTGAATGAGGTACTAATAACGACTCCCATTTCTCCTCAGGAAATTTAGAGGTGCTCTTGAAGCCATTTTGCAAACAACCACATCTCTCTCTTCTTTCAGTCTGGCTGGCAAAATGAGTCCCACATAAAATCTGTTTCAGGGCCCAGTGCCTCTTGTAGGCTTCCACTTCTTTATGGGTTTTCCAGCTGCCAGCCACTGATAACAAAAGCTATTGGCTCCTGAAGAGCACTCTTCACTGCCACAGCCAATGGCTGTCATCCACCGCGTCATCTAATTACCATGACAAAGGATGTTTATCTGCAAGATTGTCATCACAGCACAAATACCTCTTTCTCTGTCATCCTCTTCACCTAAAGAAGGCCTCAGGGTCCTCCTTAATTTAATATTTACATTCCAACGCCACTGTACCTCATTTGATCTTGACAATTTTGTCAGTTTGGACAGGTGTAAGATATGCAAATGCTACTGTTGTTGCTACGGTGGTTTCACTTAAGTCACATCAAATGTTTTTCTTCTTAAGATGTTCCTCCACTGTGGATGATCACAGGTTATTTTTAGTGCTGCATGACAAGTATCCCATATTACACTGCTGCTTGTGCATGAATGTTCAGCCCTAAGTCTCTGTGACTAGCAACTGTAAACAGCAGTATGAGAAGGACTGCAGGTCATAGAGTTTATTAGTTACATTCGACAACTTTACCGAGCAGACTGTCGATATTTAACACAGTAAGGCGAACCGAATCAATGAACCGCAGCTGTGTGGGGAAAAAGGCAGTGCCAACCCAACCTTCCCCATCATGGTTTGACAAATATACCAAACCATGATGGGGAAAACACTGCATTATCATCAAGTCAACAGCAACCGTGGTTTTCTGCTGTTTGTGGTCTCCCTGGATGAGGTTTAACTGAATTCCACAGTTTAAAGCAAAAACTGTTGAGACTTTCCTGTGTGCCAGGGCAAATCCAAGCCAACTGTGACTAAAGTGAATGGTTTTAGTCTTGACATGGCCCAGCAGATGTGGCCACGTGCATCACATGCACACAAACACACCTGCGCTTTTGAAATAATGTGAAATTTAGAGAGAATGCAGAGCAGACCGATGATTTACCTGGAAAACTGCACAATTTGAATCTCTGATGATATTCTCTGAATGAGAGCCACAGTGAGAAATGACAGCTAATGAAAATATGGCACAATGACAGAAAAAGCTTCAATCCATCATTTGTTGTTATAAAACAATATCTACTTGTATGGTGGAGTGTAATGGAATACTAAAAGTGCTGCTTCGTTTCAAGTGAGACCTCCCAGCAGCATGAAAGTAGCCGTTGTTTGGTTCTTGTACACTGTGATCAGAAGATGAAATATTATGCTTGCAAAAGATAAACAATGTAACACTTACTGACACAAATTTATCATGGTAAATTATTAGCCAAGTGGGTGTTATTATTAACTTGTTTTTTTTATTATTATTATTATCAACAATGAGCTAATGGACACATGAATTTCCCCTAGGGGATAAATTATCTATCTATGTATCCATCTATCAGAGTCGTTGTCATCTCCAAAATATGAGAGGATACACAATATAACCCCTCATCCTTTCCTCGCGTGCGTGCTGTTTTATATGTCTCATCAAAGTTTGTTTTTCCCACCCCCCCCCACTTCTTTTAAGACCGTCTTTCTACAGATATCAAGGTATGCTTTAATGTTTCTTTCACACAGGTAAACAAAGACATCTACTGCCTTATATTCCCATCCCTTATAATAGTACTGCACCAACCATATTAGAAAATGGATGACCATCGGAGCTTAGCAAAGCACAACAGCTGGAGGAGAGATGGAGCCTGAGGGTTATTCATGGCATTCTCCTCAAACACTATCTGAAGCTCAGAGGTGATAGATCTTAAGAAAAAAACATACATATGTATCAATATATATCGCATCAAATACAACATTATTGCTATTGGATGAGAGGTGTATTACTGCGATCGAACAATGTAGTGATAGTGTCGCAGTGCAGCTTCCTGCCACAGATAATGTCAACAACACAGTTGTGGTGGAGGGTCGGCTTAAGAGGCTTAGGAAACTGTCATGTCAGCTACAGGCCATCTGAACATGATACACACGCATTCCAGCACACATTCCTCACTGCCACGCTTTGAGATTCCAGGGATTTATTGTCAAACACGGAGCTTCTCCTCTTTGAATCCTGATTAGGTTTTTCTTCACAACATCTTTTGCACACTACACACTAATTTATACCGCAATTGCTTCCTGCAGTGGATCACATGATATAATGCGGATCAACCTAGCTGTTTGGAAACAGTGTTTGTGACAAAGAGATTGCATCTATGGGAAACTGATCTGTAATAGGGTTAAGGTTAGCACAGCAAAGGTTTTACAGAGACATTTGATGCTTAGCATACACGCTCATGCCGTCTGAGGGAGAGTGTTTTCAGCTGAAATGTCAGTGCCTCTGCACCATCTAATTTGGGACACATGGGCTCTCAGTAGTGTGTTTGTGTTCTGCACACTGCACTAACTGACTCCCAATACCACTCACTGTGTAGGTATCATGTGGAAAAGTGTGTGTGTTTACACCTAACAAGATTACTGAAAGGGGATCACTGACAAGTGATTAAAAATCTGGATTGGCTGGGAGCAAATGTTGTGAGAGGAAAACACAGGGACACTGCTGTGTGGATATTTCTGGCTTTGGAGAGCACAAACTGATTATTAACTGTTCCAGATCTGCGTTCAACTTTGGGTGATCTGTGCCACTTCTCTGGAATAACTTTGACATCCAGTGTTTTGTTGATTAATTTATGAGACATTTGAAGGCAAAATCAATTAAATCAAATCCTTAGACGTGCTTACCAGAAAGATTCATGAGCAAACAAATAAAAGTTTTATTTGTGCTTCAATCAGAAATTAAAATTGGATTGAAAAATTAGTCGTGGTGCATTTTCAGCTCATGATAAACAAGGTAGTTTTCAATCGATGAGGCAGATTAAAATATGTAAATCACTTTGCAAGAAGGTTAATTGTTTCCCTGAACATCTTGATATTTACGACACCTGCACAACTGGGAGAAGAAATCAATTCAAAAAGGTCAATCACTAAAATGAGATGATGCTCAAACTGAAATACGGATGTTGTGCTACTGAATTAGCCGCATTCTCGGTTTGGAAAACCACATTACTTCCTTGTAGCTGAGATCCTGACCTTCATTAGAAAATGTTTGATATGCTGATGATTACTAGTTCAAAACAACATCAAGTTGATTGCTTTGTTTTTTCTAAAAGACATCAAAGCTTATTGGATAATTGATGAGGGATGTTTGCACCAGAGAAGGTAGCTCAATTATTTAATAAAAAACTATTTTCTGAATGTTATGGTAGCAATTTGACCACTGGAAAACCATTATTTCTCTTTAAATTCTTTATCAGGAGGTCGTCTGAAATTATGAGAGAGTCCACAGTCTAGGTCTGGCCTATCACCTCCTTCCATGCATGTGACTTGGCTGAAGATCAGAAATCAATTCGTGCACATGGAGTAACACCTGTCCCATGTGGAAAAGCCATCCTAGATGCATTCATGGTAAGCCACAGGAATCAAGTTTATTGAACTAACAGGCTCAAATAAAGTCCCGGAAATCTCCTATCTTAGCATCCTGCACCACATAATCAATTCCATGGCTCTGCAGTGCCCCCGCTGTCTGTGATCAAATATGTATTGAAGCGTTAAAACATTTAAACAGGTGTATTGTTTTTGTCTTCATGCGTGTGCTGTGCGGCAGACATGAGCAGCGTGGAGGCAAGCTGTGCCTAGCAGATGCAGGGCCACGCACATGCGGACTTGTGTCCACAGCGTGACCTTTTCAAACTTGCAGGACGCGTGTGTTTTTCATTCCGCGGCTCTCCTTGTCTGATTCCACCTGCAGCATGCTTTGCCTTTTGTCTATTTTGTGCTGTAACGTCTCTGGAGAGGACTGCAGTGGATTTCTACTGAAGAAACAACTTGCTTGCCACGACTTTGGGCTTTGTTCTTGGACTTGGGTTCAAACTATGTGCGTTCAACTCAAAGACCGACACTGTTATCAAAGTCTGCTCAGTCTCGGCTCAGTTTTCGATCATTAACACATACTGTCCATGTATCCTTTGCATTTTACTGTAATCCCCTCATTACTAGACGGCCCTTGATCCACACTACAGCTGCACAGACATCCTGCAATGCTCACCTGCTAAGAAGCCTACTCATACTAATGCATTTAAGTAACTGCAGCTCATAAACAGCCAATGTCACAAAGTCTATATTAAGACATGGATTGAGTACGATCATCTGTTGTTGTGGATAAAGTAAATGGAGCTGTACAGTAGCAGCTGTCAGCTACGTACTGTACAAACATGCTAACCACATTACCTTTGCTGGCACAGATACCCATATGCTGATTGCTGCGTGGACAAATCCGATCTGACAAAAGCGCATGTCTCTGGCCAATCACTAAGACTGATCTAATGACTACCCACAATGCACTGTGAAATGGATGGAGGAAGAACTGCTTTGCATAATCAAAGGGAAGAGGTCTTATTTTGGCCCACTTCTGCCTTTGTCTTGCTTGTCAGGTTGTCTGTTAGACAATTATTTCACTTTCACTTTGTGGTATGCTTTATCTCCGTGTCACTCACAGCATGAGAGACGCTGGCTGCACAGTCATTAGCTTTGTTCAGCTTTCCGGTTTGGGGCTTTAATAGTGTTTTTTTTTTTTTCTTAGTGGACAGAGGTTAATTCCAAGAGAGGATGCGTTAGAGCAGAGAAGGAGTAATTGCAGTCTTTTAAGTATTGTGAAGGGGAGCAGTGAAGCCGCTTTATTGAATATAAAATGTCAATTCTTAATGTGTGCAACTCATATTATTGTTCTATAAAGAAGACGCTTCCTAAACGTGCCAAGGGGAGTCTTTAAAATGATACAGGTGCTTTGCTATTGACTATAAATTGAAAAGTCTGTATTGTCTTTCTTCTGGAAACCCAAGCTACAACACAACCTCTGACTCCTTACTCCACACTCTGCTCCTTCGTTAGTGGGGAATCATTTTAAAAAAACAAGGATATGAACATTGATAGTAGCTATTGACAAGAAGCTAAATCCATTAGCTGCTTATATTCGATTGGCCTCAGGTACAGTGAAGGCCCTTTAATCAATTCTACATGCGTCACATGTCCACCTACACATTCAGGTATCTGTTTATGTTTAAAGGAGAGTGAAGTTATCCAATGGAGAGAATAAAGCAAAGCCAGTCTATGGTGTCTAGGCAAGCAGTCGCCCCATGCAGCATGTCTGGGTATACAGAGGAGTGGGACTGTGTCCTGTGTTGAAAAATGACTCGATGTTCAAAATGATTCTGCACTTACCACCCCACAGCCCCTCAGACCCCTCGCGGCAAAACACATCCACTTACCTGCAAGAGAGGAGAGACAAGAAAATCAATGACTGCACACTCAATTATATCACAACTTACCAAGCAAGCGCTCCCTTTGTTTCCTCTGGAGGAGACAGAACACCACTTTGTATCTTCACAATGTATGGAGCAGCTTATTGAGATTTACACTTAAAAAGAAGAGATTTAGACTTCATAAGCTACTTTATTACAAAAACAATACAAACCAAAACTAAAGGTTCTTCAGAACAGAACAAAGCAGATTCAGGCTAAGAATGAGTCCTTGTCCTTTTCAGCTACTAGACCTAGAGTATGTGCATTTATCAAGCTCTAATAAAAAGGCTTTGGCACTGTCATACTAGAAAAGACTAGGATCCGCTGAAAGGCACATGTAACCTTGAGTCTCCTCCTTCAATCAGGATGCCATTTAAGCAGATATGAATGTCTATTTGTTAAATGTAGAGTGATGTCAATCCAGAGTAAAAATGACTTCAGGAATAGCTGCATTCATCCTCTTTCATATCTTGTGACCTGTCTTTCCCACTGAAAGGGGAGAGCTAATGGGCCAAGAGACCCTGACCTGGTCTCACCGTTTCGTACTGTATGTGCACACATCCACACACCAGTGCCACCACAGGTCTGAGACCATTAGACAATCAATACTGGATCAGGGTTGTTTTTAGAATGAGTATCAGTCCCGACACTGACGTGATAAAGCGGATCGTGTTTTTCCAGACATGACCACTTAAAAACAATTTCTCCGTCAGTGCCATTATAAAATTCAGTGGTTCTGTTATCAGTTAAAAAAAAGTAGAATGGTGCATCCCTAGGTTTGAGTGTAATAGCACTAGTCCTGTGCTTTGTAGCACAATAGCTCTGTGCCCCTAGACACTCTTTCCGACATCTCATAACACTGGGATGTAAAATGCCTTGGCCCATGGGAGAGTTGAACACTGACAATTCCAGGACGTCGGCAATCCCAGTGATAATTCACTAGTCAGGGACTGACAACAAGTCACCGCCATCGGAAAACAGAAAACTATTGTCTGTTGATATATGGTTAATGGACGCAGAGGGACAACAATAGGGTGAGAAGTAAAAAAAATATATATCAAAGAGAACAGAGAAATTTCCTTTTCCTTTCTGTTACATTTTCCCATCCCCACCATTGGCTGTGAAGGAGTATTAGCAAAAAAATAAGCTAGAACTTCTATTGAGGGAAGCATCATTCTATTATTGCACTTCTAACACAATTTTGACATTAACAGCCATTAGCTTGCTAGTGTACCACATGGTCTCTGGAGTTCAGCATTCTATTAAACTAAACAGTAGTGAGGGATGCTCAGTGAGCATGTGAAATTAACAAAGGGACTCACACACATCAGTGTGAGACTAAACAATGACTAACAGTTTTTTGTTTTTTTATGTGTGTGTGAGTGTGTGTGTGTGTGTGTGTGTGTGTGTGTGTGTGTGTCAGTGCCCAGCAGGGAGAAGTGTTGAGCCTCACAGACCAGCATGAGGCCCCTGGTGAGTGACTTATCTCTGCATACCTGATCAATAATTAACCATGGGACATGCTCTAATGAGGACGATAATACACTGTTAGTAAGATAACACCTCAGCGAGAGGTACTGGACCAGTTCTCTTCATTTAGATCCACTCATCATCCTATTAGTATTTGTCACCTGGTTGATTAACATACTTGTTCACTGCCTGGATGAGTTCAGCGACCGTCATTCTGGCTCTTCCATTATGCTTTTGACTTTTGGTGCACAATAATTTTGACGCGCTGCCTATCCTATTCCTACTGTCTCCTTTCTCTTCTTCTTGAAGCAACCTGCTCTAGCGGTGCTGGTAACCGTCCCCTGTAGCACATCAATACATCTCCAGATGCTGTATGACACATGCGGTAAGGACCATTTCTAAGACCATCCATCAGAGGGAGGACGAGCCCTCGCCCATCCCCGCTACTTGTCTCCTCCGACAATCCACGTCCAGCAGACAGGGTTTAATAGGGCCCATTAATCAGTGGGCCCGTCTAGAAAAAGGCCAGACTGTAATTCAGCAAGGAGAGGCCGATCCTTAAGGACATCTACATCTTTGACATTAAGAAAGCATTACTTCGGCGTAGCACACATTTGAATGTGGAAAAGACTGGAGACATCCCAACATACAGGACAAGAAGGTTGTAAATGTAAAAAAAAAAAAAAAAATGTGTTTTGTGTCTCTGATTAGACTGCCTAATTCACTCATTGATCACAGTCCAGCAATGGCAGGTGATAAATGATGGCAGTTGTGGTGATGTTAATGATGACTAGCAGAAGGCAGGTAGTGATAACTGCCTGAGACTGGTCTGTCTGTCTGTGTCTTTTCTGTGTCTGTCAATAGCAACTCTCTAAGGGCCCATTAGAAGGAACGCAGGGAGAGAAAGAGAGATCTCTCATTCAGAGCAACTCTATCTATAAATACAGGGATGTTATGGAATAATATGTGGAGCTGGAATGAGAATGCGTCACATGTACACATCCAGACCAAACACACAGAAATACACACACACACACACACCCACACACCGGAGTTCACCTTGAGTGAAAATAATCTTCCTCCGACTTGCAATGAAGCCAGGACCTCTGTTTTCTGAAGATACCTCAGGCTTTTCCAGTGCCATCTGCTACACCAATACCTTCTCACAATGGAGCTGACTGAGGGCCAGTTGGCAACGAATCTGAGTACAGCGAGACTCGAGAGATGACTGGCAAGCGAAAAACACAGAAACTCAAGCCAGCCAAGTTTCAGCTAACATAAAATCTGTTCCCTTGAAAGATAAAGATTTTCTGTTTAAGGGAAACCTAACTTAGGCATTCTCTTCCGTCTACGCAGGTGCACTGGTTCCAGAAATTTATCCTTCTAGACAGTGTGCTATTTCCAGTTTGTAACATCTGCCAATGGTCATATTTTGCCTCAGAAAACCAGTACAGTTAGATTACCTTAAAGACTTCCCCTTCCATACAAGCTTCAGGCAGGACACACAAAGGCACCAATGGTATATAACATGATTTCATAGCCATATTTCATTTTAATATGTCTCTCCCCATCATTTCTCACATATAATTCTGAATTTAATGAAGTCGTGGCAATAAATTATTGAAGGAAGAACTACAAAAATCATTAAGAGACCATCACTTCCAACCAAATATTATTAGTGGAGTGGCAGAGACCAATCCACATGTGCGTCCATATCATACGTAAACAACAACAACAACAATGGAATACATCTATCAGGCAGTTCAGTCCCCAGAGGAGATGCTTATAAAGACAGCCGGTTAGGCCATCAATAATTAAAACAGATGTAATTCCCATTAGCCATGGGAGTAAGCCCATAAATAGTTAATGTGCTCCTTGTGTCCCTCCCCCCTCTCCTCACATCTCCTCTCATTCCCTCTCTCCTCATGGCTCCTCTCCTCCTCTCATCTTTCATCTATGGCTTTCTTCTCTCCGTCTTCTGCTCCTCAAGGTTTCTCCTCAGCCTTACACCCCCCACCCCCTCCACTTCAGAGAATAGTGTAGGGGGACTGTGCTCCCACACACACACACACACACACACACACACACTCTATCATGTCAGTATAATCAGTATAATCACTGATTACACTGGTCCCACTGAGGAGGTCGGATAGGATGAGGGAGGAGAGAGAGAGGGCAATGAGAGGGGACCCCGAGGAGATGGAGGCCACAATTTACGACCCGGTATCACGGGACTGGTTAGCTGGAGTGGGAGGCACTTGTGTCTGCTTACACTTCATCCTGACAGTGATGAAAAACAGACAGCTCTCATGCATACAACTTAACTGAAAAGGCCAACACAGAGGTTGTTTTACATGTAAAGAGAGTTTTGTAGGTTTTTTCTGGTAAGAATTTAACTGCTGACAGGTCAAGAGGCCACATGGGGAGAAAGACTCAACCTTTGGCTACTGAGAGGAAACGAGAGAAGAACAACGCAACCAAAAAAAAAAAAAAATGTAATGAGTGCTTTGAGTAGAGGAGCAGAGGAGTTTTTGTACTTCTGCCTGATGAATAACATAGACAGGATGTAGAGTGGGAGGATGAAATTGAAACATCCGTCTACTGATGTCGCCCCATCAGTCACCAGACGCCCCTCATTAATCCAGTCCCCACCCCCCTTCATCCAACCCCTCCATCCATCCTCCCTGCTGCTGGCGTGTCTCCCCTGTTGAAAGAGCCGCCTGTGAAATTGCAAGTGCTATCAGAGAGCCAACCGAAGAGCCACTGTCCATCCATCTCGTCGATGACACGGGGCCTAATGTGCTGGTCGTACACCAGCCGCACAGAGAGGCCTCGGGCAATGGCGACTAAAGAGGAGCCCAGAGATGTTCGCAAAGAACACAACAAACTCTCAGACAAAGGAATGAGATTATTGCCACCGGCAACATGCACAAATTTGCTCTGACAGCTATTACAAATCGCATCAAAGGCACTTTATCTTCCAGAAAGATCACAAGTGACTCTAAACAGCCAGACTGGGAGTAGTTAGCACTTCAGTTCCTTATATGGTCATTTAATAAGTATGAAAAAGCCATATTCACATAATGGAGTCATGTCAAGACGTCTTGACAGGCACTTTACTGATGACATGCTACATGCTGTTAAAGCTGTGTGCAGGCACTACTATGTCTAAGTGAAGAACTCCACATTTAATTTGTCTGACCTACATAGCCAGCAGCAGGAGCACGCCAATCCATGCCGTTAATCAACATAACATCACAGGGTTCCACGGCATCTGTCTGAGGCGAGGTCCCCTGAATTATAATCCGCTCTCCGTTTGCTTTCATTTGATGTTTGCATACTGAAAGTGCTGCACAGATAATCAAAAACCACCCACTGAGTTTGGGTCCAGGGTTATCAAAACATATAGGGAAGGGGTGAAGAGATAAATGTTCAGTTACACAGAAATCCAAACAGAAGGCTGCAGGGTTGTGGTTGAGTTTGACCACTGACAAATTGAGAGAAGCTGCTGGAGGATACATACTGTCCATAACATGACAAGCCAGTCGGACTAAGTGAGTTAAGATAGGTTTATTTAAGATTAAGAGAAACATGGACAGATAATAGTAAAACAGAAGGATATAAGTTATCTAATAAAGAGCACATGTTGCTGCAGGTGCTATGACTATAGCCGGTTTTCAACTGCTCGCTATCTGTATGTGGGTGTGTCTATCATCAATCCGTGTGAGTAAGCTGGTGTATTGAATGACGGAGACATTGCATTTCAGCCAACAAGTGTAGCTTGGAATAACTTGGATTAGATTGGACAGATTCACTCAACGCGTTTGGGATTCATGACACAGTGAATTCATGACACACGAGACGAGGAACGTTTCCATTCCTCGCCTCGAAATCTATGAGACGATTTTCCAGTGTTATGTTAAGCCGAGAGTTTCATAACCTCATCATACTGTAAGTGCAACCTGAACTGTCTCCAAAGCCAGCTTGTTAGGTACCGCTGTTCTTCCGCTTTTGCCACCAGAAGTCGTATTCCACTCTCTGGGGCCAAAAATTCTCCCCGCTGGAGGGGCGCTGGCAACTCTCTAAACAACACAGAAAGCCATTCATCATCTCTCAGAGGAGTGAGCACTACATCAATCTGTCTGTCAGCAGCCCTCCAGACCAATACGCCTCTGCCTGCCTCGGTACATTCCACGCCAGATCTCAGCACTCCACGGATTTAACTTTCAGTGTTTTGCTACCCTCATTATATCGCCAAAGAGCTTTGAAATATAAGCATGGCAATAACTACCATTCCCCTGGTTCTAGTAAGCAGTAAAAAAATGAATACGGGTCAGTTATGCATCAAGACACTAGTTGGCCTCTTGATAGAGTTCTTGAGCTCAATTTGGTAACTTGTAATCATGCATTTCTTAATTTGAACAACTGCAAAGCAGAATTGCTGTGTTGCTATTTTCTATTCAATTAAATACCAACAGGGATAGGGCTTAATTTTACAATACTCTGATGTTCCATTTAGACTGAATAAGAAATTACACCAATACGGATAGACAGTAAAAAATGACTTCAAAGCTACAAGCAAGAGCGGATAAGCTACAGTAGAATCTCTGATTTCAGTGTTTTCTGCTTGAATTTCTTTCCCTGCAGGACAGTTGGTACACATGCTACAGATGAGAAGTTCAATGAACCAGTAGAACCAGTGGAGAGTGAGAGCTCTGAGGATTGGCCAATCCCAGGGGTATCGGATCTGTGTAAGAGAGGCTGGCGGCTTAGGGGAAAGGAGCATCCACGTCTGTTTACAGAGTATCCACAATTTGCCAACTCAGCATCTTCCTCTGATTAGGAGTGTAATGGGGTCTGTATCCCCATCTCAAACATCCACATACATGCGCACACACATGGCCACCCTTTGGTCCAATTCGAAGAGTTATGTTTGGCTGGTTGGCAGGGAGAGGATAGCAGCAGACACACACAGACACACACAGACACACACACACACACCGTCAGAAAGGCTTCAAGCTCAACACAGCTCTCCTGTCTATTTGACAGATGCTGACGGTGACAGACAGCTATTCTGAGCTGGATGTCATGATGGATAACCTTTATGTTGTCTGTGAAGTAGAGAAAGGCTTACTCAATGTGAAAGAGGACAAGGCCCAGATCAGACAATCCAAACACTAATCCAATCCCAATATGACTTTGATTTTAACTAAAGCCAAGGTTTGAGGGATACTGATATTTTACATTAGACACGTCTTTTCTAACTTAATCCCAGGTTGAAAAGCAGTGCTTCAATGACCTCTCTGGTTAATAGTTTAAATCTTTTTGCACCTGTAACCGCATCAGACCGTGATGTCACATTGTACTAACACACCCTGGAGTTAGCTTGCACATCATTGCAGCAAGTTAAACCACTGGAGGACAGCAAAAACAAAATTGTCAACAGTTTTTTTAGTTGCACATTTTAAGGTTTTGGATGCTTTAACTATTTCTACTACCCTGGATGCCCTTAGAGAGATTCAGTCATTTCTTAGTAATGCTGGGGTTAAATACAATGTTTCCACATGTATGTTTTAGAGCTGTTTTAGAGTTTTTGACACAGGGAACCTCTAAATGCTATTTGTATTAATAAAAAATGATCATCTCTGAAGCTCTGTAGTCCAGGTGTGACTGGGTGTGGCAAAGGATCAAACCAGTAGAGTGCAGTGTGGAGATGGTGCTGGAGATTATGCTGTATTGAAGAAGAAAGAGTGGGGTAGCATGAACTCATTTGTAACATTTCAATTCCATCATTAAGGATTCAGGACTGGCCAAACACAGCCACTAAAACAATCCAAAGCAGCCCAGTACACATCAGTAACCGAGTCGGGAGGTAAGTGTGTATGTGTGTGTGTGTGTGTGTGTGCGCGCACGACGCCTCACAAACTCAACCACCGCTGCGTCCCATTCACCACTCCTCTTCAAGCCGAGAGGGCAGTGATTCTCGCTTTGGTGTTGTAGCTGCACACTGGCGATCACATCAGTGGCAGCTTTGCATTCAAATGGCAGAATTAAGGAACAGCCAGCCGCAGACCTCCACTCGCCTCCCCATCTTTCACTTTCTCATTCCCTCACGCTTCAACCCTCTGACAAAGTGCAACTGACAGCCGCAGCCCTCCAGCGACAGATGATTTGTGCAGCGCCTTGATTCAGGCCTCTGCTCCCCTCAGTTTCTTTTTAAAAGCCCTTGTCAGAACGATGAGAGCTTTATGTTTTCGAGGCGACAATAAGCCACGGGTTTATCACATGAGGCCACTCTGAGCAGGAAGGAGACATGAATAGGAGTTTTATAGATATTAGCTGCGATTACCCCCCCCCGTATGCTGATTAACACACACATGATGGCAGACGTGCGTAAGTGCAGGTGGACATATGCTCACAGTGCGGTGTAGAGTACATGCAGAACTGTGTGCATCCATGATGCTGAATCCCACCCACCACCACTACCCTTACTCAACACCCTCCTGCTACCACACATTCCTGTCAAAAGTTCCTTTATTTTTCCATGATTAGCCAAGTTAATAGGCCATTAAAATGCTGCACCATCAAAGTGAGAGTTTTATTCCCTTCCCAGTCTGGCCTTTCATTCTGTAGGAAAAGAATGTAGCAGGGAGGGTGTAACAGGGGGCTAATCCAATGGGATACTCCCAACAATAAAAATACCTTACTGGCAGTGCCTGGTGGAATGACCCATTTTAATTGTGCGTACACTAATCTATCCCACAGCAAAAAGTGCTGTGGTTATATCCAACACTCTTCCTCTGTGGCTCAGTGGTGCATTGTGTGGGTGTGTGAGGTCTGGAGGATCAGCAATATTGTTTTTGTGGGACTCGGAAGGGCTTACAGAGACGTTTGCGCTCGAAAGGCTGTACTAAATTTAATCCTGTATCAGAAACTGTGCAATGGGCGATGGATGGATGGATTTGATCATTTAAATCCATGATCGTTACGTTAGACTTTGAGAACACACTCGGATTTGTAACACAAACCCTGTTTAGAAGAATAAAAAGGATCTGAACTTGAAAACATTCTCAGTGGCAGAGTGATAGGTCATGTTATTATTGGCTAATCTCTGGAGCTGGTTGGCCAGGTTTGACTGAAAGGAAAAGCATGTTTTGTTTTTGCAGGCATCTGATTCAGCAGCTCAGCTCTTAACGTGGAGCCCTGGGTTAAGGCAAGACAGCAATTAGCCTATGGAGCTTCCTATAAACAGACTGAAAGGCAATAAAGCAACAGAACTTCTGGGCAGCAAACACATTAATAACCAGCTAATGACAGACTCCAGGTTGACTTCTATAAAATATCAGGAATATCTACTCTCTCTGAGACAAAGACGTCTAACTTGTTACTGATCCCACTTATGAAACCTCTTCAGTCTTGAAGGCGAGATTCAAGTGTTTGGAAGGAGGGGCGGCCTTGAGCCTTGAAAGAATTATGCTTGCATTTCCCAAAAGGGGTTATAACTCACTATTCGAGGTGATTTGCAAACTCATGGTGGAAGACATCTTCACTACACAGGGTCGGAATATTAAAGCTCCACAGCAACTCTTGTAAACCAGAGCTGTGGCATGTGACATGACCTCTGATTCAGTCTCAGTCACTGTTACTATGCAGAATTGACTATGTGCATGGAGCCCATACAGTGTATCCCCTAAGGTGTAATACAGTGGCGAATAAGCATTTGCCCGATTAAATAGGGTGAGTAAGACCTTTGCCCTTCGTGTTCACAGAAATCTCACAGCCTATACACAACATTGCCGTAGGTTGGCACTGACATTTGGCACCACAGCATTTATCTTGCAAAAGGTCATGATTTGTAGCAGGTTCTGTAATGAGTCATGTGCAGAATGGATTAAAGTTCACACCAATGCCAGAAAGGTCAAATGACAGGCTATGTTGACCCCCCCCAGGCTCTCTGTTGCGAGTCACTCATCAATACATATACAGATAGATAGATCACTGCGCTTTTAGTGAGAATAGCGCCACAGAGACAGCGGTATAGGATTTTTTTTGACATGCAAAAGGCAAGAGGAGGCAAAAACAGTGTTCAAACATGTAACCTACTTCAGTGAGACATGTGCAAGGGCTTTTTCTTCCCCCTGGCATCTTGACTTTCTCCTGAATTAGTTGAAATCCTTGGCATGGCCTTCACTCACTGACACGTGTTAATCATGCTTGTCATAACAAACACATTTGGCGGTCAACATTCTGCAAAGCTCCTGGGGGTTGACAGGGACATCTCGTTTAGCTGCTGTGACTGTGAGCGCTTGAAAAAAATGAACTCAATACTCAGAGGATGTGATAATTCAAAAAGTTAAGTACAGGAATCCATAGAAATATGATGCGGTGAAGGAATAAATCATAATACTGCAGAGCAGGCTGAATGTTATGAGCCATGCCTTAGCCAGCTACCGTTATTCAAGAAAATCATTTTGTTGCCTTTAACTACTTCAGTACTTTTGTTGCACTTCTACAACATAGTTGGACAGTGAACAGTTTTTAAGTATCACGATCAAAAAGTCTCGACAAAAGCCTCAAGCCTGTTTGAGGAGCAGGCTACAGAGGTCTGGTAGGCTCATGTCTTTCTAACTCCACACACACACACACACACACACACACACACACACACACACACACACACACTTAACATTTTCAGACTTGTAGTCTTAGAGGACATTTATCATAGTTTGTGCAGCTCACCCCGGAGCCACAGCTTCTCTCACATATGCAGTAGTTGTCCTCAAAACCAGTAAACAGACTTTCATGTGTCCCCCCCCCTCCAATCTGGCTGATGCTGTTGAAAATTTAATTTATTTTGTTGTGGTGCTATTTTATTGTGCAATTTCATATACCCAGAGGTCACTGGGAGCAGCTCTCTATTATGTGTTCACAACAAAAAAGAGGAGAAAAAAGAACAGGAAAAAGAAAAACAGGAACCAGAGCAGTGGGACAGTCTATGTGCCGTTTACTTTACCGCAGTAAAAATAACTTTTCTAAGATTCCAAAACAGTAAAAAAAAGTATTGCCATGCAGGTACTTTGCCAAATATGTGTTTTAATCACTTTTTGGAATTAACCATTGGTGTTGTCGTCTGCCAGCCGAGTGCGTATTAGAGAGCAGCACTTTGCCACCTGGAGGAAGGTAAACCTCGACAGTGTTTTGGGCACAAATATCATGAACACCTGTGCAATCCATTCCAATTTCAAACACCCTGCAGCAAATTCTGACTTTGTAAAGCTCATATTATTATTACATTTCTGTTGAGAGTATGTCAGACAGGTGCTGGTTCCTTTTTAGAATGCAATTTATAGTGTTGACATATTCACTGCTTCATGTTGTAAGCAGAGCAGCTTATTGTACGATGAACTCTATAACACGAACACCTTATAATTTCTAACACTGACAATAAACTGACATGAAGCCAAAAACCTGCAGGTCTTCGAATGAAAATCACTGGAATCATCTTTCATACCCACCTGCACCCACTCACACCCACACACACACACACACACACAAAAACAACATACACACTATCAACCAGTGTGGCGTGTGGCACGTTTAATAATCTCTCTGATATCTGTTCCACAGTAATCTTGGTAGTAAGCAGTGCTCCTGATATCCTGCTTAGCCGCTGTTGAGCCAGTGTCTGTGTTGCTCTACATCCTGCGTTACAGATAAGAGCTAAAGAGCAGTCCAGGTCGGTGCCACCCGTTCAGGCTGATAAGCACTGCTGCAGGTTCGTTTGTCTGCTGGCAGATCACTGTCCACGCCAGGCTTCTGCCACTGATAAGACCTCACATCCCTATGAGACTTTCTGTGGGAACCAGATGGGAGTAATGATAAAACACAGAGGAGTAAAAAGTAGAATAAAAAAGCAAAGTCATCGATGGAGCTTTTTCTTTTTCTTTTTTTTTAGGATTTAATCAAAGGCTGAATTCTTGTCAAACAGCAGCTGACTCATCTAACTCCATATGTTTTTGAGCTCAGGGTCATTGGTCAGAACAGAAGAGCAGTTTTTTTCAAACACAAGAGGTAGACATGACAAGATTGCGTGAGTTACATCTGTAGGCCAGTGCTCTGTGCTGCAACCTGATCTCTGCTGAATGGATGTCACAGTTGTGTGTGCGGCACCTTGTCGAACAAGTCTGGCTCTGACACCTGTGCTATGTGGTATTTATAGCAAGGTCTTCAGGGATTCGCTTCCTGAAACTTTCAGAGACTCTCTTACAACAGGCATCTGAGAAACCTCTGACACCAAAGTCAAGCATTTTCTGTTTGAACCTGTGAGCCCTCCTCCTGAGATCCAGTGTGTCCCCTTAGTACATATAATACAGGACTACAGAGACAGGAGAGAGAGAGACAGGTTCAGCAGAGAAATAATGCATAAGGTATCTTCCACATTGGTAACAAATCTCATTGTTGGTCTTGTGTTGAATTTCCCCCCTCTTTCATTTCACTAAATTTATGCACTATCTGCCTTCATTATATAGCCTGTTTATGGCTATTTAATCAAACTTGTGTGATTAAAACAAATCTAGCAGGAACTGGAGCCAATCTTTACCTAACCACAACCTATTTCCCAGCAGCAGCAGTAGCAGCTGTCCAGCAGTAAACCAATACACAGAGCAATAATCAGGTGAATCTCATTGGTAGAGGGAAATTGGCTCAGTGAGATTTAACAGCAGATGTGTCAGTTGAGGTGTCTATCTGCATCGCAGATAGACGCCAGTCCGAGTGATTGAATGAATGAGCGTGCATTCCTGTGTATTGTAAATGTAAATATTAGGAACGTGGGGATGCTGACGATGCAAGGCAGGCTGTACAGCAGATGTGTGGAGACATTCAGAAACCAATCTGAGGTAACGTGTCATCAAACAATTGGAATATGGCGTGTGATGATAGGCCCTGTTGACAAATAACAATTCACAGCCTATTATAGACAATTTACAGAAATCTTGTTGGCAATCCATGAAAAGGAGCCAACACTGCACACCCAATGCTCTCTAATTACAAGGTGCGATTTTCTGCATTCTTACCTGCTCTGCGGTTTGCCTTTTTATACATGCTTTTATTCTCAGGGAGCGACTGTTTATATTCATACACTCATGCAGTCTATTATGCAATTTAATAAGGGTGTGAAGATACAATATGAATAAGATACAAAACAATGTTTTCTATTGTTTGTTTTTTTTTATCTGCTTTTCTGATGATGGATATCACCAGTGAAGCAAAGGAGTCAACTAAAATCTAAAAACCACAGTGGTTAGCCGACTGCTGGTGAATCTCCCCGCAACAACCTGGCAGGATGCATCAACTCCCACCACCATCCTCGCCCTCCATCTTTCCCTCTGTGCCTCTGCATCTGTTGCAGTCTCAGAGGCAGATGTTCCTATGAGGAGAGGCAGCAGGCAGAATAGACCCCCCCCACCCCACCCCACCCGCCCCAGTCCACGCGCACCCCCCTCCCTTATCCCCCATATGATTACCTCTCTATCTATCTGCCTGCAACAATACCCCACACCCCATCTCACCACCACCTCACCCTGCAGCAGCCCTTTGTATGAGCTTCACTGACCCTCATCTCTAGACAATTAGGACAGATAACAAGAGTTTGAGGGGCCCACTGCTTGCTCATAGGACCCACTGACAGCAAACACATACAGGCCACTTGACTGTCAAGCAGAGGTGATGGAGCATATAAATGTGTGGACTGGGGGTCAGTTGTTTACATTTGCAACCACAACACTTTCTAGAAAGCAACGCTGAAGAATACCCATTTGAATTGTAATGCTGCACTGTGAGCCATTTATAATAAAGGTTGAACAAGCTCTAAAGTACTATGGGACTCTTGCCAGGTCGCTGCTAAGGAGTGAACATCGCATATTTTACCTTGGTGGATTTTGGTGCCAGAGCTCTGGCCCAGGGCCATATCTGACTGCTGTTAGGGAGAATAATGATGAATATCCAAGGTGTCATTAATCTTGATCAGGTATGTGTGAGGCAGGCTGTGTGTGTCGTCTTTCATGTCACATTCCCCCTGGAGCCAGGTGGTGACCAGACAGCGCAAGGTCAGGATGGAAGGTCAAAGAGCATCATGGGCCCCTCATCAGCGAACAGTGACAATAGGACACAGATGCATACAGTCACGTAAAACTATTAGTGGCTTCAATCTAAAAGATCATGCGTCATCATTTTGGCATTATGTGTCCTAACTTCACTTATTGTTATCGTTTGCAAACTGTGAATATGGGCAGATTAAAGGTTTTCAAAAACTGCTTACAATTCAAAAACAGAATCTGCAAAGACATCAGCAATAATAGTGAGTGGAAAATGGCCAGTGGGGTTGAATAGTGTCTGTGCACTGACAAGTACTGTTGTCCTTTTTGTGCTCGCACAAAGCAAGAGGGCACGGACAGTCTGCGACACACCACTAATAATTGAGAACTTGGCCTCGGCTAGATTTGACTGGTGCTGGAAATTAGAAAAGAAACATGGCTACATGTGCTGTAGTGTTTGCCAGCAATCTGAGCTAGCTGGCGGATGCTAATCCTGTTAAAACGCCAAAGCAAGATGTGACAACATGACTTGGATAGAGTTTGTCATTTTGTATTGACTACAGTGAGGGGATTGAGGTGAGAAATAAAGAACACACCTCCCTGCTAAAGCTGAATACATGCTTCTGTATTGATGCTGAATTCACAGTTGGACGTGTCATGTATTGGGTGTCATTGTGAAAAGCTTTCATTTCTCCCTCTGTCTGGTGCAAACCTGCAGGCATATGTCAGAATGTACACCCACACAGAAACCAATACAGACACAATACCAACACGTTCACAATTACGCATGAACACACACACAAACACAAACACACGGACACCGTTGCTTAAAAATCAACATGCTGACAACAGGAGCAGATGATTTGCAGGGTACTTTGGTTATACGTTTCCTCAGCAGCAACTCTTCTGTCTGGATTTCAAAAGATTCATAATTCTCTCTGTGAACACCCGAGCTGTGCTACAGCCCCTGCAGCTAAAACGTAATCCTAAAATGAACTCTACATCACCTCCAACACAGCCGAAGGGAACAATGTAACGCTAGAGGGAAGTCAAAGAAAGTATGCCAACTGCCCACTGAACCAATCACGCGTAGGATTTCTGTGGAGAAGGACATCTTGTGGGATTGGAAGAAGAGCCCATGAGGGGCTGATAACCCCGTTCAAGATACGCTATCGGCTACCAAGATGCCAACAATATGTGCTGGGGCATTGATAACGCATCGGAAACGACAGTAGGGGATTACTGCTGCGGCTGGATTAAATGTATCTCAAAACAGCAAAAAAAAAAAAAAAAAAACATTTTAGCCTAATTTTCAATTTAATGACTGAATTCTTCAACAGAGGAAAAATCAATTTAACGTGTTTTATTGCTGCCAATGTTATGAAACTTTCAAATGTTACAAAGAACTATATGAGCCTTATAGATATCCTAAAGTTTAGTAGTTTCTAAATGCCTGCCTCACTGATATAAAGTGAAACTGAAGGTGCATCATGATTTGTGTTCAGGTCAGCCTCAACTCCAATTTACGTAGAAAGAGGAATAAAGACACTGATCGTTGAAGTGGGATGCAATTGTATGATGAAAAGCGGCTTTGTTTTGTTACTTAAAAAACATCCTTCTCTGTTCGAGGCACTTGCTATTTTCCTAAACCTGACTCCAACTGAGAGAAATAACAGCTCTATGCCCCAGAACCACCTGGTTCAATGTGCTCTGCATGTTAACTAACCAGACGCACAAGTACAATACACAATCAATGCAAACAGCAGGAACCGGGACATCAGTTATCCCTAAAGCATAGGAGAGCATGGGGGGAGGACACATGGGGATGCAGCCATGAGAACTGAGCTGCAGCTTGATTCGTTAATTTGAAATTTGATTGCAACTTAGTCCCACTTCAGTCTTTCCTCTATCCACACCCCTACTTCCTCTGTCTCCTCTCCTTGTCCATCTGGTGGTATAAAATCTGGCCACAGCCGCTCATGTGGAATTGGCTTCATTAACAAATAGCCACATTAACTCCAGCCCCAGACCTTTGGCACATGCACTTTATTGTAAACAAAGCTAGAGTAGTTTGGCCAGCCATGCCAGCTCCACCAGGAGGCTTGGTCTCCAGACCAGATCGTCACTGAATCTCAGGGCTATTTTGAGGCTGAGAACACAATCGCATATTATTAACGGCCCTGCCATTTAAGATGCTTTCATCTTGGAAGAGACTCAACCCATTGTGTTGTTGGTCTTAGCTTGAATTCACCAAGGTGTTCCCGACCACAGTCACGAAATGCAGTTTACCCGCATACACTCAATTAAACACAAATACACTCCTATCAAGAAGAATCTGAGACCTTAATACAAGAGTGATTTAGAGGAAGCATGGTCACGTACTGTTATTTTCCTTCTGTTGGCCTTGTTTTATTTGATAAAGGCACACTCAGATCTTAACAGGCAGGCATTATATTCTTCGCAGGCGGATTGGTAGCAGCTGTTCTTACGCTGCCGCAATCAAAGCTGCATCTGGAGAAAGCAGGAAGACGCAAAGGGCTTTTTATATGGTTGTCCTCTCCAGCACATTTGTTCAGTGGCATCATGACATGTCTCGCTAATGTTATAAATGAGAATGCATGCTTTCGTTCATTTGTAGAAGGGGTTTCAAGTTATTACTGAAACATTTCACATTTCAGATTTTCCTTGCATGGCCCAACAGCTCCTAGCTGCAGACTCACTTTTTGAATCACGAGGATATCCCTGTGAAATTGTGACAGCGAATTTCATCCTTGAATAACACCCCTGGTCATAAGACATGACAGTTTCAGAGTCGGGTTTATTTTCGGGCTATTTCATCACCGTTGCCTAAGGGCTCCCCTGTTGTCAGGTGCAGGCCCATTGTCTGAAGGCCAGTACTATGCATGTCTGTGTGTAGAGGGGGTGTGGGGTGGAGTTTGTCAGGATGTGTGAGGCTGAACTGATGGGTGTGAGGAAATTTGTCTCACACTAGAAGACTAGAAGAGAGAGCAGAGCAAAAAAAAAAAAAAAAGAGAGAGAGAGAGATTGCAAAACTGTAGTAGAGGGAAAAGAAATGAGGGGAAGAAAAAGTGATGTGGGAAAGCAGACCAATTAGGAAAGTAGAAATATATATACAGGATGTTCCAACTGTCAGATAGGGCTGGTTACTAAACTTAAATAAAAAGAAGAGCCAAACTTGTCTGCATGGAAGAGATTGATTCTGTGTGTGCAACCAGCCTGTGAAATTACCCCCTTGGGTAAAAGAGTGCATGAAAAGTAAAAAATAAATCCTCTCTCTTCCAGTCTGGGTTATTAAATCTGACCTCTTCAGTTTACAGGCAATCTGAGAGAGAGTGGATGTATATGATGAATATCAACTAATGTTTAAATTGTTAAAAATGTGCTTTTGCATTGCTTTAGATATAGAAGTTTGGTGTCAGTCAACAAAATACACTTTTTGTACGTTTTGTAACCTTTCTCTGATTGAGGTGGAAAATGTAAACATTACGTTATCCCACCGGAGAACAAACCAGTTACATATGCTGTATTTCGGCATAGTGTATATTGAACGGCATGGGAAACTGAAAATATAAAGCTACCGGGCGACAGCCACAGCTCATCCCTGGAGGAGGAAATTGCAGAACAAGACTGAAATGACTGAAAAACCAACACGTGTAACAATTCGACTGGGTGGATGTAGTGCAGCTTGTGTGCAGAGGCAGCGGAGGTGGGTTCAAAGACAGGCGTTAAGTGGCTCATTAATGGATACCTATGGCCTCATCTGTCAAGTCTAGCTTCTGTTTGTGCAATTTATGTGAATGAGTGTGTTGCGTGCGGTTATGCATGATCTATGTGCACCTATTACAGCTTCCCTAATAGTATCAATTTACCAGTAATTTTAACATTAACATCATTATTTCAAAACAAACTGATATTTCATTAAAAAGGGAACAGGATTCAAATTAAAGCTTTCATTACATTCAGCAGTGCACACACACACACACACACACACACACACACACACACACACACACACACACACACACACACACACAGAATGGTCGACACAAAGCCCCACATATTCAGCAGAAGAACGCAATCGATTGGGATCACCATGTTAGCATTGCAGATGGCCATCATGTGAAAGGTATCATGTGGGAATCAATCACAGCAGCAGCATTCCAGCTTTGGAGATTCCACAGGGATAAGTCAGCTCAGATCTGATGGGCTGGGATTTGGCACTCCAGAGCTTTGCTTGTCACAATATTGATTTAGAAATAATTACCCAGACTGCTTAGTGATTCCTCGCATGTTCGCCTGTATCCTGCCTCTGCCTCCTTCCTGCATGCCTCTGCAGCGAAGCAGCCCTTATTTCGCCCCTGATTAGATGTAACAAACATAATCTGGAAGAGAGCTGTCTGTTTTGAAATACAGCAGGAGCAGTCGGCCCCTCCTGCAGTGAAGGCTAACAGAGACGCTAGTGAGTAATTACCATCAAAGCTCCTAGGTTAGCATACAAAGTATGACTGACAGCTATAAGCCCTCTAACTGCTGATTGAATCACCAGAGATTCCAATGATTGAAATACACCATCAAGCAAACTAATAAGTGATTGCCTGTCATATGTTTTCCTACCCTACTAAGTCACCTGAAATGATTTTCAATGAGAATTCAGTGTTCCCATTGCCACTTTTCTGTAACTGCTGAGCAACACGGCAACTCTGTAATTGTAACCTAGGTCGCAAATGAGCCCCATCAGCTTTACCCTACACTAGACAGAAGGATGTAGAGGCCCATGCTGTAAATCATTTCCCAGTTTACCGTGCTGTTCCTGCAATGGCGAACAGTTTTATGACACTAAGCGAGGATGTTACAGAGGTATCTGCAAGAGCGGCTCTATGTCATTAAAGTCAGAACAGCAGCAGAAATATCTCTTTCATGACTGGAAAATGAAGCATGTACAGCATGACAAGAAAACCGTGCACAATGTTTTTCTACCACCGTGGTTTGTGCGGTTTTTGGCACATCTGCTCTGCTGAGAGAATTTGATAAAGAGTCCATGCAGCCCATCCAGCATAACTGCTCAGCAGGGCTAAATGATTTGGAGACATGCTGACTTTAAGTGCTCTAATAGCACTAGATCATATAACCCACCGCTACTGCCCGGCTGTAATAGACTAATTATGGCTCGGTGCAATACAGAAGACAGCAGCTGAGCACATTCTCCCTCTGTTGCAGCCTCCCAATCCATTTCTCACGCTTTCTGCAGTGTTAGTGCCTAAATTAGCGATGGACCGCACTGTAATCCCCTTCAAACATCTCACAGGACAAGGGAAGGATGAAGTTCAGATTTTGTGTCTGGCTGGCTGAAAGGTTATTCTCTGATTTCAACAGAAACCACGTGCCACTCAGATAACACCCACTGCACTAAATGGGTGGAATGTAATGACCAGAATAATGGGTGCTTCATTTTTTTTTTTTTTTTGCCTCCCGACTAAATCTGAAACATTATCATACAAACTGGCTCATGATTCCACTTAAATCCACCAGCTGGCCTTAAATCTTAAAAGGTTTGGTTTTACAGCTTTTTACATTTAGTGTTAAATTTTTTTTTCTCCAGGTGATTAAACTTGACTAAATAAAATTACAGAAATTGGTCACATAACCTTTTTATTTATTTATTTTTTTTCCATAAGACTGCATCAAACAATTTCTGCTACTCCAGTACACCCACAAAATTTAAATGCAGCATCAATATAACAAAAGCAATTCAGGAATATGCATAACGTACATTCTTACGGACCTTCTGAATCAAACACAAATTATTCTGATTTTACACAAAATTAGAGAGCTCTTCCTCCAGATGCTCTGCATGTCGTATTTACCACACACGCTTCTAATAATCAGTGTGGAAGGGCCAAGGAATGTGTCTAGACAAGCAGAAATGCTTCTGATCAGCAGGACACTCTTCTTTTGCCCTTTATACAAGAAAGCAGAGTTTGAGATAAGTAAAAAAACATCATTGTCAAAATTTTCCACATGAAATTTACAAGCCTCTTTGAACTCAACACCATGACCAAAGATTAAACAGTGACTCACAGCTCAGCAAGGACAGGGAGAATCGATTTCATGACTTATGCAAATTCTTCTGTGGTGGTTGGATGGTTAAGTCACAAAATATTCTTATACTTTAGCTACAGTGCCTTTGTAAGAGATTTAATTTCACCAGATTATTGAATAAGTTTGCTTTCAAAACCACGACAAAACTAAAAACACTGGGTCTTAGTTAAAATAATAAAAATGTTGCTTTTATTCTCCCTGAGCACTGAAGGATTTTAGGTTCCAGCTCTCCACACAAAACCCTTGATCTACACTGAAACTCTCGTCGTCCGTAATTACACTATATTTACCATAACTATTCTATTAAAACCTCTGTGTGACTCGGCCAGGTTTGGTGAGAACAACAGTTGTGGTTATTCAACCTCTGCCAACTCATCTGGCAGGGCTGCGCATCGGCAGCTCTGGTCTGAATCCTTCTCCTTCTCAGCATACCCAGTATAACTGAATCATCATGTTTTCTGGAATCCGCCTCCCGTCGCTGCTCGCCTCACAATGAGTGTTATTTACTGTATCTGACTAACAAGCCTCAGATTGGAGCAGCACCACCTCTGCTGCCCCACCGACTCAACCCTGCCAAGTTAATGACCACATCTGTGCAAACACACAGCAACTAAATGACCAACCCCAAGAAAGCTATGGGCTAATTTCCTTGACTGGGCTCATCTCTATTAACTGAACTCTCTTTCCTCTGTGGTAATAAGACATGGCAATGCTGGCAGATGGTTACTTAACCTATGATGGTCTGGAAATCCCAGCTTTCTACTATTCAGTGAGTTAATCACACAGGCCTTCAAAGTAAAGACTCCACTGGTCCAATCAGCTGGGACGCACATCACAAACCATCCATTACCACGGCTGGAGATTGATGCTGGTGTTGAGTTCATCTAGAAAGAGTAACAGAGGCTTCCCAAGGCTGGAATAGATGACCTAAAAAACAAGTCTGTCCTCAGCTGATTGATCACAGTCGATGCTCAATTATCGGCTGTGGAGAACATTGCAACATGTCGTAGCCTTTGCGTGACCAGGGTGGGGGGTGGGGTATATTAACCTTTTCACACCAAAGGCTTGTGACCCCCCAATACAACGCTGACCTGTGTGGATGAAAAATGTTACTGTCAACTGTAAATAACTGGAAGAGGGCTGCAGCAAATGTTTGTTGACATTATCGATTAATCGTCTAGTTACACTTCATTTAATTAATTTGATTAGTTGTTTTGTCTATATACAGATAGGTAGATATAGAAAATAGTGACAAATGCCCTTTATAAATGTTCAGGAGCCTAGGGTATTCGAATTCAAACCAAAGATATTCAATTTACTGAAATTAAATAGAAAAGTAGTTCATCCATCTAAAAGCTGTAAACGGGTGGATGTTTGTTATTTTTGCATGATAAATAAATTAAAGGATTCACTAACTGAATGATTAGCAGTCTTGATGTTGCTCATTACAGGGTATTACACATAAATAATGAATAAATGGAATATTTACCATGAACCTGGGTTTGCTATTTTTTCATGCTACATGTTGAAGTTTAACTTATTAACATAAACTCTAAAGCCAACAATGGAACTTTTTACCACTTCCACAGTGATGAGCGTTCTCAGACAAATCTTAACAAGTTCAGGACCAGGAGTGTCTTGCCTTTCAGGTCTTCTGAAAGCCCCCGACATGGGACATGGCAAGAACAACTTTTCACAGAGGAGACTGAGGCTAAAAGCGTTCTCAGACAAACGTCTGTCTAGTCATACAAGTTAATGATCAGTGCAGTGGGTATCAGTAGCTCTAATCATGTACGTCATCAGTGTGAGGATATTGTTCAAGAAAAAGAAAACAGCAGCTGTGATCTATGTCTTCTTTGTCTGTCACTAACAATTCAAGAATAATCACATTCTCATTTAGCATGTCACTTGGAGGCCTGCGAATATTTTGCTTTGATCAAAAATTTAACAATCAAAGCTTTAGGAAAAGTAATAGCAGAATGAAAATTATATGCTTTACAAGAAAGAAAGAAGCTTAAGTGCCCATTATTCTTGCATACTATGCAAATTAAGTGATTCACCTTCACCTAGGGCAATAAAATGAATTTAAATAGAATTTAATGTACATTTATTATTATTCCGCCAACCCGCAAAAGTTTAAATAGCTGCTGTTACTTTGACATACAGGAGGTGCAGCGTGATCTGCATCGTCTTACTCAGTGGTGATATAAATGTGTGACGCTGTCATCTGAATTTAGGATTAGGAATGTCTGGGCTTTACAATCAGGAAGTGAAAAGGGGAGCAGACATGAAGCACAGACTTGAAATATTACAGGGCATTTGCACAGCTCTGTTGTCACATTGTGACTCATTTACTCTCAGCAGGGTTTTCAATTACTAATGATTAAAACCCCCTTTGGTATTCCTTTCCAGGACAAGCAGGAGCCGCTTTAATAATGAGAAGGAACTCCAACAGCATACACATTAAAATGTCCAAAAATAAAGCCCTTGGTGTGAGGCTGATAGAAAAGAACCGAACCTCTTCACTGACACTGTTACACTCTCAGAGCATTTCTGGAAAATTGAAGCTTATATTCTTACATTTGCTTGATATTCACCAGCAGCTGTTGCATGTTGCCTGAAATGCTTTGTGAAGTTCTTTGTCTGTACAAAGTTAGAAAAGTACTTAGACTGACACAATGCATTGTTCAACATGAAGAATTATTACAGCATTATTAAAAGGCAAGCCATTAAAGGGGCATTCATGCAAAACAGAGCCTGGGTTAATGCTGCTCTCAGCAACCTTGATGAATAGAGACAGGCGTGCAGCGGGGAAATGCAACTACAACTGTACGACTTCATGTTCATCTCTATGTTCTTAATGGCATCTCTATGTTCAGCTCTAGTTTTTCAAATGTTTAATAAACCTAAATGGCTGAAAAGAAATCCAAATTCATTCATTCATTCATATCTTTGACCATTCATATAAATTTTGAGAAGAGAGATCTGGTTCCAATTACCTACTAAATGAGTGATGAAAAATAGCAGTATGAGTAATGGAATTTCTTGCAGTCTTCTGCAACTCAACAATGTTGGAGGAACATGATCACATGATCATGAAAACCTGCTGTAGCCATTACTGTATCAAATCATTTATGTTTTTTATGCTTTGTCAGAAATACAACTTGTTGAAAGTACATGTTTTATCTTCAACAACATTTATGTCAAATCTGAGTCAGATCATTGTGCTCACAAGATGTTACATATGAAAACTTTCATTTGCCGACTGTTACTTGAAAAAGGTAGCTCATACTGAAGACACCTCTCTTCTCTCTTGTATGTCAGTGATACAGACACAGACAGGTGAAGTCAGACAAGCGTGCAAGCTGCTCCGGCCTCTCGATCTCTGGGAGCGTCTGACACCTCTGTTGTCACCTCCTCCCTCCAGCATGGACACTGGGTACAGGTGCTCCATGCATGCATTTGCATTAATGTACCTGATGCAAGATGCTATAGAAAATCAATACTGAGATGTGCAATGCTCCACAACAAGAATTGTAGCTGTAATTCCTCAAGAGACATCGCATCCTGCTGTTTGCAAACAGGGAATGTTACCTCCACATGCACTGATACAATATCCAATTCATCACGGCGCGAGCAAACAAAATTAGACCAGACACTAGAGAGACATTCCTCCTGTCGAAAATTTTACTGTGACTGATATGAAACAGAGAAAATCTGTCACAGTGTGACAGGGAGGTGCCATGCAGTGCCGCCTTATTTACAGTGACCTGCAGCTGTGAGGGAGAGATTCCTCCAAGTCCAATCAGATTATGGTTGTCATTATGTATCACAAGGTGGGAAAGCCAGAGGGAGATCATGCTGAACCTGTGCTAAGCAAACTGCTGCTAGGAGTTAAGCCACGCTGATAACATGAATCTGACAATCCGGAGATTTCATCACATCACTGTATTTGTGATTTCTGTAAGTCTGGGTGCTGTTCGTTTTAGCATGGTTCACTCTGAGGCTGTTCACGGATTAGGCACATGGAATTTGGGAAACAGAAGTGAACCTGCTCCTGCTTTTTTCCTCTTTCTTTCTATTTTGTGGTGCCTCCCAACCATGAGGAAGCGAGTTGATCTTGAGCTTTATTTGCCTTGACAAGTGCCGACAGTGTCTGCCTATCAAGGAGCCTGGTCCCACTTATCCATTAAGGAGGAAACACAAAATAATGTACAATTAACACTTGTGCTTCAGCACAACATGCAAACAGTCTAGACAATGAAAGCACCGCAAAGACCAATATTTAGCAACACACAAAGAATTGCAATAAAGTGTCATGTGAAAGACACATCTGCAACCACTCCAGTGACAATTGTTGCCATGGTAAAGCTGCAGCACTTGAATCGTGGATTTCAGTTTCTCCTTTCCTCTTTTGCTCCTGATGGGACACTGTAAAGCCTTATTACATTTCTGCCAACTCTGGAAACGACTGATTTCCTGTGATTGCTCTGCGAAGTTTTCCTAACAAAAAGACTACTTTGGGATGAGTCTATATATAGGGTGGATTATTTCTAATGTGTATAATAGTATACTCTGGAATCTAGAGCAAATAAAATAGAAATGCAGCCATTTTTTTTGTCTATTTTAAACTATTTTCTCATGTTTGCTACAGATAAGGAGCTTAGTTTTGCACTCGTGCAAAAATATATAATCTGGTTATCACTGCACTCTTACATGCATGTTGATGTAAGCAGTCCAGGTTGATTGTATTGTTCCAATACAATTTGCCAGCAAACAGCATTAGAGTAATCCAGTATGTTTAAGTGCTTTTGTTTACTGCCTTGTTCAATTTGCCACAAGGAGTGAGGGAGAAGAATAGATATTTGTCAAAAGCATATAAAAAACAGAGCTTTCTCAAAGGCTCATCACACTGGAATTGGTCATTTCCACATTCTTATCCTTATTTAAGGCAAATAACATTTCTAGTCAGACTCCTGTTGTCAGTCTCAGCAGTCTGAAGAACCCGACACAAACTGAGCATTCATACAAAAAATGTGCTAGGATCAGCCAAAGCTCCTTAAACCAAACATCACAGTAAAGTGAAACTCTGTAACTGAGCTACTTCAGGTCAGCTGGAAAACGGCCGCTGCATTGCAGGGACCAGACCCCCATAGCAGGAGCATCTGAAACGCATGCTCCACATTTGTTTACAAAACAGTGCCAGACGTGAGTAGAGGGTGTCAGGATTGTGAATGGGTTCACGATTGAGGTCACAAGTGGATTTAAGAAGCACTATGTAAATGACCTTTCCTATAGGATTTCAATGAGTGCTAATCTGCCTGTATGACCTAGTCCCCCCCCCCCACCACCACCCACACACACACACCCACCCACCCACACACACACATTAACAAAGAGCCTCTGTCAGCAAGTTATCCTCTGCTGAGAGAAAGAGGGGAGAACAGACAGAGACGGAGCAGACACACACACACACACACACACACACACACACACACACACACACACACACACACACAAATAGATGAGGCTGCTTTGCAAGGAAACAGAGATAAATAAATAAGCCTAGTTTTTTTCTGCTCCTTCTTAGCTGCACTGAAATTATAATGAGGCAACTCTTTCAAAGTAAATAAATGGAAATTAAATAGAAAAACAAAAAGCACAGACTTGTATAATTGATTCAAATGGAGCCCCAACAGCAAAGTAACATCTCTGGAGATGAGACTATGTTGCTTAAACTTAAATTGTGTTCAACTCTGTTATAGTGTGTGTAGCGCATGGTTTCTCTCACATTGTGTTTAGCAGCTCGAGCCAAACGCATCATATCTGTGTTGTTCTCATTTAAAGAGGAGATTAAAAAAAAGGGTGTGGAACCACGCACAACACTAGGGCCATGTGAGTCTGATGCACTGGTTTTGCTGGTGTACTGGCCCAGACTCAAGCCTCAACAAGGAATAAAGAGGAAAACTGCTCCTAAAGGTAATGTTTTAACACTGAAAGGTCCATGAAAACATGTAGTTGCTTACCTTTATGTGTAAATGTGATCCCCATCATAGTATGCACCGAAAAGAAAGAAAAAGAAAAGATTAGTAAGATGTCTCTAGGTGGCAACTGACAATGCAAAAAAATTCATAAACATGAATGATGGATATTTATAATGTTGGGTCTTGATGTAATTTTTATACCAAGCACAAAAGTGTCTGAAATGTTAAGTCTTTTAATACTGTTGATTCAGAAAAATCTAAAAATGTTTTTGCAGTGACTGCCAGATACGCGCTTTGAGCTTCCATGACGTGAGAGTCCAACTCTCAACTGCATACAAATAATGAAATCACACTTTCACAGGGATCTCCCAACATCCCTGAACAGAAAAAGGCAACAGTATGAAAAACATTCCCTCTGCACTCCCACTCTCCTCCCTTCACTCTGGCTAAGCAGCGTATTAATGATAACTTCCTGCATGTGTGGAAATGAGGGCTCAGCATGCTCCGGCCCCGGGCGGCTCTCCTCACCCAGCACAAGCCACACTTCCCCTTGTGCTGCAGCCTTTTCCACCTCTGTGGACACCAGATGAACGATTCCACTCCACCTCTGACCTTCAGTAGTGGGGGGATACGTGACATGCACTTAGGAGCATATTAGCAGCTGAGAGCCTGCGGGCCATGCCAGGGTTTGGCTGAGTCAGGTTATTCCTACAGGACATGCCTTCAGTATTGAATGACCAAGGGTCTTCATCTATAGTAATGCATCCCTCCAAGGGCTTGGTATTTAACAGAAAAGCGTTTGAGGGCAGGGGCTTATAGAACATACTACCACCATGCTGCCACACACTCAATCACTCACTCGCTCGCCCACTCTTTCAATACATAGTGACCTACTTCTTAACTTTGGCTTGCACCCTGGCTTTCCAGCCCTGAGGTGTGACATGCAAGATGGAAAGCAAATGAGGCAGCTGGGGGAATTATAGCACTGGGCCTAAGTCACCTACTGGCTGTCAATAAACCACACCAAGAGAGCCCTAACCGAGCAACAAGACCTTGAACTCCGTCATTATGATTTCTGCAGCAGGCATGTCAGTGATGCCTGTCACTGGTTGTATTGTCCACGGGATCACAGGAGAGCACGCCACCAAAAACCCTCAGCGGTGTGCCTACATGTTGCCTTGGTAACCTATTACAGTCAAAGAGGGGGAAAAAAAACAAAAAAAAAAAAAAACAGACACACACTTCCACAGCTTGGAAAAAAGGAAGGATGCCAGACATGACATCCCATAATGAGCTGGCTGTGAATGGGGTTCAGTGGGGGGCTTCACTCGGGGCAGCAGGGGCTGTCAACATAAATACCCAGGCTTCATGCTCCCTTTCAACAAGAAAAGAATACCCAATAGAAAAGTTGTCAGAGGGGACAGCCAAATATGAAGAGGCTCATCAACATCAAAATATTGTACTTGTGTACAGTGCAGGTTAAGTGTAATGTGGTACAATGCAGTGTAGATGTCTGATAAGGGCTCTCACACACACACACACACACACACACACACACACACACACACACACACACACACACACCAGGGCCTGAGTGAAAAAGCTTTGTCACACTTCTGCTTGTGTTTTACATCCCAGGGCTGTTTCCATCTCCTGGGGAGGGCCAGACTGCTGACTCGACAGGAAGCGTCCTTGGCAAGAGTCCACATGGCCTTTACTCAACTACTGGCCTACAGAGGCAAGGAGAGGTGGAGATGCTGAGCATGACCAGTATTTTAACACTGAGGGGGGTTGCAGAAAAAAGTGAACTCCTGCACAGTGCTGCCAAGTAGGGTCCATTTATTCAATAGCCTACATTTTGGTCAGGCAACCTTCATCAAATGTCTATTTCCTCTGTTGGAATGATACTTCCTCAGCACTTAAGGGACTGGCAGAGACAAGCAAATGAGACAATAATGTCATCTCATTTCCTATTCATCTCTCAATTCAGTCTGAAATACACCGGCAAACTCCCGGGGAGAAAACGCACATCACGCCGCGCTCGTCTCATCAGACTCTTTCTGACAACCCCTGAGCCTTGTAGACATTGAGTAGATTATGTAAGATGAATTCAGGGACCCCTGTGGCCTAGTGGGATACTAACTGGTGCTGAGATGCATGTCTGCTTTCTCACGCAGCAGTCCCAGCAATGTGCATCCAGTCTGAAGGCCTGTTTCACAGCAGGCATGACACGGAAGTGATGAGACAGCCATTACAAAGCAACTAGAACAAAAAAGGTGCCGCTTTCTCTGTGGGGAGGAGCACACAAGCAGCATAGTATTCAGGAGGGAGAGGCTGGTGCGTAAACTTCCTCAACACTGGTTGAATTTTTGATAAACGGTAAGTGTTCATTTTGGTCCTCCCTCCCATTTTCTATGTAACTTGTATCCTATTATAAGATCCAGTTCCAAACGGTATGTGTGGGTGGGTTGTATCTAAGGAACATTTTCTGGTGGACAGGAAGTAATGCATTTTTTTTTATTAATTTCTAAGATTTTAAACAACAGTGGTTTGCATGAAAACAGAAGTCAGTACATTGCAGGCAGTCACTGTGTCGATCTGTGAATGAAAATATATTTGATCTTAGTGATGGCAGACACTGTGAGGTCATACGAAACTGACTATTTACTGCTGGGCGCTTCTGCTGTGAGCCACCAAACTGGAGAACTGATCTGTGATATTTTGTAAAAATTGTTTTATGTGACTATTAGTAGTAGAAAATGTGCATTGTGTGGTCATTCCTGTCTATTCTGTGCTGGTTCATGCGTTGTGCCTTCATTTGCTTACTTTTTTGACCAGTGGCAATAACAAGCCAAGTGCAGCTACTTAAACTGTGGCGCTGTGTTGCCATTTCCTCCTCCATCTAGACTTTTATAGCATATAGGGTGGGTGAATACGCTCGTTCCTGTAGCACCATTTACCTGAAAGGGAAACAGTATTATTGTACAGCCTAATGCATTGTGTTGCATTAGACAGCTCTTTTCAAAATGCTTTGCAGAGCATCTGCCAGTATAAAAAAAGTTATCTGTCCTGCATAACTGTGGCTTTAGTGTTGTGTCGTAACAGGGCTTGGTGATGTATGGCTCACTATACAGTCTAAATTCTATTTATGAATACAGTCATTTTTCAGTTTGCCAAAGGTAACATATGCATGTAATGTGGGGTTGGGTATTTGTCAGACTCTCTTTTTATAACAGCATGTACAGTATTATCAATATTATAAACACTGCATTACTGTATTTACTTGTTTGTTTTTACTGAGAAAAAAAAATTATACCTGCTTTTGTACTGCACTTTAGTACCTCTAGCTTCTGCAGATACAGTTTGCTGCTGTAGTTAACATAAGCAGCAGTAGCTACCGTGGCTTAACACAGAAAAACAAAAGAGCAGCACCTAGGAAAAAATAAAAAGTCCTGATGGAACTTTAATTGAGTTTAAGCAGTAAAGGCACACATCCTGAAAGCTACCACTTAAAAAACAACTACAGCTACTATTACAGAGAGTGAAGCAGTATGAGAAATTCTTTAAATCTGTTCCTTCTGTTGTATAAACAGCATCACTTGTGTGACTGGAATAAACAGTCACATCTGCGTCTCAGCCTCTGAGGACATAATGCCATTTATAACAAAAGCCTCATAACAGCTTCCTCTCAAATGAGGAGGGTTCATCATCAATATCCTGATTAGGATTACAGGAGAAGCCTCGTGCTAATCAACAATGAGAACACTTGAGCTTCGTGTACTCTGTTGTGATTTTCAGGGTAATGATCACGGAAACGGCGCGAGGCTTTGATTTCTAGACAAACATATTTAAGAAATAAAATGGTGAGCCTGCCCTACATTTATCTGCTGAAGAGGAGGGACTAGACTCCTTTGTTCTGTAAAAATATACAGCTAATGGCGGGAAAAGAGAGGAAGCGATGGTGTGTGTAAGTGTGTGTGTGTGTGTGTGTGTGTGTGTGTGTGTGTGTGTCAGTGTATTGTACTCAAAGAGGAATAAAAAAAGGCAAGAGCAACACAGTAACAACATATTTACAGACATGTCTTCCTTTCCTCTTCACCATATCATTTCCACACAAAGCCCGAACCAGAACCTCCATTCTGAGCAGACTGTACAATATGAACGGCCACTTTACATAACAATTGATATAAGCCTGGCTGTGGGATTCCTGCATGACAATGGAGACCATCTCCACACATAATCGCTACCCTCAACTTCCACTCCTGCATTGTCGCCTACACTTCCCAAACAAACTCCAGTATGGATGCCACTGGAGTCGGTAAAGACCTGGTGTCATCTTCAGGCAATGGTTGGCAATGTCATCCAGTCACTGGTTCCACTTCAGTTTCCTGAGGATGAAAGTTGCCAGCTGGAGCCGATTTCTGGGCATCTACTGCAATTTTAGGAATTTGGCTTTGACCTAAAGTCTGGGTGAGGTGGGGGCACTGCTTGCTTCGGGGATGGGTGGGGAGGAGTCCTATGTGGGGTTACTGGCACTCAACTGTTCAATAAATGGGAGTGGACAGGGATCAGAGCAGCAGGAGCTGCTGGGAGAAGAAGCCCGGTCCTGCAGCCCATTGTTCTGGACTGACAGTGTATTCTCATCTGAGGGGAGGAAAAAAAAAACAAAACAATTTCTTCTCCAGGCCACGGAAAAGGCTAAGGGACCATAAAAAAGACTCATATTACAATACAGCCGGCCTGAGAGACGCTCACTGCCAAGCGTTCCCATGATGCTGTCCTGTTAATGGCATACATTTCCTTACCAGTCACACCCACTGTCATATGCAGATTTTAAATGAGCAGAATAAAGGCCAAACATAGAGAAGCACTTCACTCAGTCACTCTGTCTTCTAACCTCAGCAATAATCCTTACATGGTTTGTGAAGTGACTCATGATCTAATGGTTCTTATATTAATTATTCAAATTTGAAACACTTTTGAACATACAAAATGAGAGTAATTGCTTCACACACAAGGCTGCAAACACAACCTTGTACATGTAGACAAAAACAGGTTGTTATAAATATATCATGGGTGTAGTGTGAGATAGTGGTAGGGTTTCCTTAAATAGTCTCAAATGAGGGAAGATTATTAATGACTTCAGTGACAGTCTGAAGATTCACATCACATATTCTGTCAATCCAGTGCCGTCTCTGCATCTTCTAGTTTTTCAGTCTGTCTAAAACTGGCTGTTTGTCTACCTGTCTGACCATCTGTCTGTCGTTATCTCTCTGCGGCTGTTGGCTTGACAGGTCTGCCGGTCCATCTATTTGTATTTCGGCCTGTCTCCCCCGTCTGTGAGTAAGTGAGAATGAGGTGAAAGTGGGTGAGGATGTTTGGTGGAGCAGAGAAAATTCCTGACGCATGACCCCTCTGCTCCGGTTTGGACGGCAAGCTGTCAGTCGGCCAGTTCATTGTTTGGCTTTTGTGTGTGACATCAGCTCTGTACTGCATGGATTCATAGTGAAGAGGTGATTTACCGGATTAACGACACTTCCCCTGCCACCAAAGGCCGTGACCACTGCATGTTAGGGGCAGATTATCAGTCTGCTGTTACTATGTAGGGGACTCTGGCCGGAGGGCCAACAAGACATATGCAAAAGGACAAGTGCTGAGCCACAGCATGACGAACTGTTCTAAACTGCTGCTTCTGCTCCAGCTCTCCTTGTTTGTCCATCATTTTTTCATGATATTAACTGCAATATTCAAATGCTCATAATGAGCCTCTATCGTAATATTTCTTTCAAGCCCCCCATGTCGAAATAAATATGGATTTAGCCTAATCCTCTTTAAACAAAGCTGAGTATTAGAAGTCTGTCACTTGACTGGCTACATAAACTGGTGCCTTTCAGCAAAAGTCACACCAGACCAGATGCGATGAGGACAAGCATTCAGATGGCTGCGTTTACCAATGTGACCAAATTTAATTAAGGCAAGCTTTCTGATGACTTTGTTCACACATTCGACTCAAGCCAAGACTTCACTTGACTGAGTAACATGAACCAGAAGACTAAACTGAGGTTGGAATGATCGGAGATTGTTGGACGATGGCGCCAAACCAAATCCTGTAAAAATAAAAAAAATTAAAAAAAATTAAAAAATGCAGTAGGACCAGAGAAAACACTGCATTTCCAGATTTGTCTGGAAGACTTTCCTTTAGAAAGAATTCTCAGGGGCTATTAAAGTAAACAGGGGTTGGTTTGGCACAGCAGTGGTTGAAAGATCTGCTGACATGAGAATAGTGGTTTTGCTGTTCACCCACAGCAGATGAAGCTGCACCAAGAGTGCACATCTCAGATATTACCAAAGAGTGACCTTAGATGGCTACATGAGCATCCCCAAAATACAGAATTATCCATAAAAATGTACAACTATACCCAGAGGGCAACACACAAAACAAAACACTCCCAGCGCATTGTTTATCAGGTACACATCCATTTTCTTGCATTTGCTAACCCTAACCTGCTTACACTGAGGTCAATGCACAGCAGAACGGCAAGCTTACTCACAGGAACTCTTTGGTTTAAACAGTATAAATCACTGTTTCTCTTGTTGACTCACACCATTCATTCTAGGGAAGCTTAGAATGGGCGAATTGAATAATGTGTTGCAAGGTTAACCCAAACAAAAACAAACTTGACCAGACTTCTCCTTGCAGAAGCCGCAGGACTCCAACACCTACTGAGGCTTTAATGGCGTGGGATTCAGATTTGAAGCCCAACACAGGGTTTTCGGGGGAAGCCTTACCAGTCACAGTGCAGTGACTGTTCATCCCTGCATGAAGCAGTGTGGCAAGCAATTAACATTTAATGAACGGAACAATGAACTCAAACATGAGCGGAGGTCAAAAAGCAGCAATTAAAGTGATGAACTCTAGCCCTCCATACTGAGCATGTCTGGCATGATCCACTGATGATGAGTCTGACTCGCTGACAGCGGCCCACTTGGACAGAAACAGGTAGCTCAACCTTCTCTCATAGAAAAAACCTGCTGAAGAAGATGTTATGTAAATGATACCCTTTCCACTCTTTTAATTAATTCCGTGCTTTGCTATTCTTTATATTTGTCTTGTGTTTTCATGTAAATGCTCTGGCACTGTAATCCAAAATGAAACTGTGTAAATTGCAGGTATAAATATACATGACCTATTATCTTAGATCAACTCTCACTTGTCTGTATACGCTGTAGTGAAATCCTTTTTCAGCTTACACTAAGCACTTTTTACCAGCACATGCTGCTAACACTCAATTAGTATTGGTTCAGGAGACTAAACTCCTTTAGTACTTATGCTTGTAGGGAGATATATGCACACAACACACACGCAGCTTCCCGCAGAGATTAACATTTGTGTTGGAATGTGTTGGAGCCCTTAAATGTTTTGTAAATGCTTGATATATTAAAGGCAGCAAACCACACAAGACAAAAGTGTACCTACAAAATGCCGGCAGTGGTTTTTTTTTTTTTTAATAAAAGATGATGTGCAATACACAGTTCTTGTGTGACTGCGTTTGTGTGGGCGTGTTTGAGGAATGTAGTAACTGCCAAGTAATAAGGGTTCAGATTCAGGTATGTAGAGCCGCAGGGAGGCCAGAGCAAGAGACAGACACACAGACACTCTGGGTTTAGTATGGCTTAATCCCTTGCCAGGCACAGCCACTACAAAAGCACTCAGGTAGGGACATATCGACACTGGTGTGGTCTCCATGATCAAAGCTTTCAGCGCAGCCCTGCCCTCATGCCTTGGAAATGGACCAATTAGGGATAAGGGGGGTGGGGGGGAGTTGAGAGTTGGTTGTGCTGCGTTCCATACACCTAGCTGGCAGCGGCTTCAGACAAGGTAATTATACACACTCTGCCTCTGTCTCTGTAACACTCATACTCACTGCTATCATGCCTCACTCATCTCTCTACACCCCTACATTATATCCCTTAAACACAGTCCAAGATAATATGGGCTGACAGGAGCCAAACTGTAGCTACATGCAGGACAATTAAGCTCTGTTGTAGGCAGCAGTGCTTGAAGTCTCCCAAAACTGCTCAATGCCTTAAGAAATCGTACGCCAAGTTGTGACCAGTCTCCTCCCTCATCATTCTGATTTATGGAGCTTGTCTGAGCCCCATGCTTTGCAGGGAACACTGTCATTGTTCATTTTCAACAGCATCTTCATAGGAAAGAGGATTATTTCATCCAGTTGGGGCAGAACGTGGAACCAGGGTTTTGAGAAAAAATGACTAGAATGTGCTTCGTCACGTTTTTAGAGGAGCAGAAGTCGGCTCATGAAAAGGAGATTAGAGTTTTTCTTTTACACCTCTCCTTCACACATTCAGGTCACAATCAGTGGTGCAGAAAGTTGTTGGTTTCAGCTTCTCTAATGTGAGGATTTCCTGCTTTTCGCTGTTTTGTATAATTGTAAACTTCTGACTGCTGGTCAGACAAAACAAGCTATTAAGATGATACCTTTGGCTCAAATAGAAAAAAAGAGATAAATCAATTATAAAAATTAGCATTAGTTGCAGCCCTGCAGATGATGCAGAATTACATTTAACCTCCTAGAACTGGTTGATAAAGTAGGCCTCGACTTTCAGATTATTCTTGCTCATGAATGAGTTGACTCTTTCTGAACAATGAATTATAGTTTGCAGAAATAACACTGTATGAGAGAGCTGCTTAACCAAATAGTTTGGCCAATATTTAAACTCCATGGAGCACATGTACCGCTAATAGAATTATAGCATTATGTAATAATCCCAACCCTACATCTGCCATTTAAACCAGCAAACAGTGTAAGTGTGAGATTATGGGGAAAACACATGGTTTGCTGTTTAAATAGCTTTATGTTCATCTCCATGGCAACTTTTAACAAGGCCCCTTCAGTGTGTGTGTGTGTGTGTGTATGTGTGTGTGAGAGAGTGACCTCCCGGCTCATAGATGTGTGGGAGTCAAAAGTAATTAGCTTTCTTGAACTGTAGGTCACACATGACCACCTACGGCAACACAGCAAAACCAATCCATGAGATGAGTGGCAGCTTGCATACAGCAGTATGCAACAATGTATGGTCATATATTTCTGACTAATTGTTTCTTTTTTTTTATGAGAAAATTTAATGATCCCCTCAAGAGTAATCACTGTGAATGTAGTAATAACTGTTTGCAAGACAGAGACGTGGAGAGAGAGAAAGCACGTGCGGATGTGTTGATTTGCGAGTGTGTTTGCAATCTGGATCCTGACACAGACAGATGCTCAGGCCCGCTCTCTTGTCACTCTCCATCCTGTTGGGGCACTTGATATCTTCATTTTCCTCCCATCTCCACTGTTCAAAGAGGACCACAGGGTCATTTATTGTGCACATGTACTGTGACTATGATGGGATTTCATTTTGGTGTCTGCACACAGTTTCTGGACAGAAGCGAGCTGCAGTTTATGTGTTTTTGCATCAGCCAGCCCCGTGTGAAAGGTGGTGAAAAAAAATGTGTAAAAAGCAAACATGTTTACAGCTGCAACCGAGCATCTAGTTTCTCTGTTTGCTGTTGCCGACAAGGAATCTTCCCTATGTGCACTGAAGCATTAAATATAGCCTTGAGTTTAAAGGCTTAAATTCAAAAATACTAAAGGGGATTTTACACATGTCAAACAACTATTAAAAATCCCTACAGATGGATTTTCTATGACGCCAACAAAAAGTGCAATAATCTTGCATGACACCAAACTAAATATTGACAAGATTACAGAACAAAAGTGACAGTACATACTAACAACATATACTTTAGTATTGATAATGCAGCCTATATGCTACTATGTGGTCATGCAGACAGGCTGTCTGGAAGCTGCTGAAACCTTGGACCAGAATAGCTCTGATAATGTATCTGTCATGAATGTGTGTCATCAGGACCTGTTCCCCAGCACACTGTGGAAAATGTAATGGCTCTGCTACCTCCTTAGCCTGATTTATTTAAAGCTGTTGCCATGACTGCATAACTTTAAGTGACACACATATACTGTAACTCACATATGTTATTTAAATACAATATATCTCCAAAGGCTAGAGGAAGTGACATTGATACGACTACAAGCATAAATTCAATTTTTCAACATGAACTAAATGTCTAAATGTTGAGATTATCATGGCTTGACAAGTCCAGTTAATGAATGGAGAGTAAGCTCAGTGGAGTTTTTGTTGAATTGTAAATTTGAGTTCTGTGAAATGTCATCTTTCTTACAAAGTTCACATGTCCAGGGAATAAAAGCAAGCTCAAAAGCCAGTTGATCATGTGAGAAACAGCACAGTAGGAGCAAGCCCCTCTCACTCCTTCCTGGAATGAGAAGGCCAGCTGCAAATACAGCGTAAATGCTGCTTTCCCACATTTGCACATGCTCCCAGGAGATTGGTGGTCAAGTCTCTCTGACGGACGGACAGACAGAGACTCCCTGACTCACAGTACAAAAAGTGGAAACCCATCCAGTGGATAGATATCTCTTTGCAGTGATAACACTTAAGGAAATACATAATGTGGCTCCTTTTGCAGTTATTGTTTTTGGACTAACAGGAACAACGATTTGCAAACTGTCTCATGAACTAACCCACCACAGCATTTTCAACAGATGGGAAAGTGATGCACTTGAGACAATAAGCTGTGTGTGTAAGGTAAATCTGCCATCACAAGAACCAGCACCCACTGAGAACCATTAGGGTGAGTAGTCCATTTCATTGTCTGCGGTGAGATCACCATCAAAGCTTTGTGATTTAGTCCAGCAGGTCAAAAGCTGTCGGTGTCAAAGGTCACTGTGATAGCCATCAGTCCTCACCACTCCCAGCTGCTCTCCAAAGAACTAAATAGTGGTACTTGTAGTTTATGCTGAACAAAGATGGTTGAAAAAGGTCATAAACACAGGTTGTTTACAAAAAGAGCCACTAAGTGAGTGTATATGTGACTTTTTCCATCTGATGGGAATGTGATCTATCCCGTTTTAGTGCTCCATACAACCCTGCTTTTTTATAACCTAAACAGCAACTCACTTTGCTAATTGACTTTCTCCGTCCTCTCAGGACAATAGAGCTGGTCCTTGACTTCTTTATGACTTCCCCTTTATGAGTCCTTGGTTGATTATGCCTTTAAGGAGCCCTTAATAAAGACTAAGCAAACAGAGCTTTCAGCAGAATGCATGGAAAACTCTGAGGCTGTTGTGAAAGGCTCCCTCTGGCAGAATGCCAGCCCTATAGCATGGGACAAAATGAAGAGGATAGTCACCAAAAAGCCATCGGCTAAATGAAAAGCTCATGAAAAGTGTTCACTGCAGGGTTCCACAAAGGCAAAGAAAAAGCTCTTTGTTTAGGAAAAACAGCCATGTAATAAGTTGAAATAATGGCTTTCAGTGAAGGGATTTTTCATTTTACAACAATAAACCCCTAAATCACAATATCATGTAATGGAAAAAAGAAGTACATAAAACAGCAGCTCGACTGGAAATCTGTGCCACTGTGTTGCTTTACCTGAGCTCCAATGCGCTTGGCAGTTGGCCTGTGAATGTATGGATTTAGGTGAGGCACTGCAGTGAAAAGAAGAGATTTGATGACTTTGGTTCCGACACAGATTTTTTTGTTGTATCAGGAAAGTTTTAAAGGTAAAACAGCTAGAGTTATTTTTCACATAAAGTCTTGGCAGTTGTCCAGTCAAGCCTGAGGGCCTTCATCCACCACAGTGGGCCAACACAGGGTCATCTTAAACAAAAACCTAATTTCCTGCCAGGCCAAAGTGCTGGGATATTCATCAAGATAAGAGGAGTGAAAGAGGAAGTGAGATGAGCGTTTGGCATGTAAGGTGGTGAACTTCCTCTTTTTCACTAGGAGGAAGCCAATAACACAGGCTGTCGTTCTGCTCACCTCCCAGACAAACTTGACACTTCTTGATGTCCACCGCATTGCTGAAATTCTTTAGGCTGGTTAAGCTGCAGGGCTCTCATGATCCTCACCCTCCACATTTGATCAGCTGTTCTGTGGAGGTCAGAGTAAGGACTTCTAACTTTCCTCCACCACACAAACACCCACCAAGCCTTCTCCGACTATCCAAAACAATGTGCCCGTCTGTTCACCACCCTTTCTCTCTCTGCATGACACCCTGGTTTTTATCACCCACCCATCGGCACAATGCTGGACACTTGCCTCCGCAGCCCGTTTCAATGGACGGAAATTGGGAATGCAAAACAGACCAGTAGTGAAAGGACATGTGGCTCCATCAGCTTCCATACAAACAATGGAGAATCTCCCAGTGTTTAGATTCTACTTCCTCTCGACACACAGCACTAACAATGAGGCGCTATTATGACTGACTCTGTCTGCTGTTTCCAGCTCTGGATGAGACCAGGATGAGACCACATCCTCAAATAATTTGGTGTTGAGCAGAATTGAGGAGTTATTTAAAGCAAAATTAAAGAGGTATTTCTGCGATAAGATAAAAAAAAAAAAAAAGTTCAAAATCCCCAGAGATCACTGTGGCAGAGAAAGTAATATGAAACAGCAGGGAAAACAGAATTGGACACAAAAATAGAATAACCGTTGTGCTGGCTCTCTGTGCTTTTTTGACAACTACAAAACCCTTCAATTTCAGCTTCAACTTTAACTTTACTGTACCCAGGAGAAAGTTTATCTTGTAGCAGTGGAAGACACATGATTTGACTCTTTAAAGCTGCACAAATCTGAACTGTCCTCAAATCACCTCAGATACTCATTTGTCAAAAAAAAGAAGAACCAGGTTTTGAACCAGCTCTGATAATGTAATGTATAATGTATATGATGCTGTTTCTTGCTAATGAATACATTTACAACACAGTGCTGCTCTCTGAAATCAAAGCAAAGCAGACACACTAACTGTACTCTCAAACACTTTTTAAAAAAAAAAAGAAAAGAAAAAAAAAGCCACCCATTAAGAGCTGATAGTTTCCTCTCAATAACGTTTTGACTTGACTTGTGTTATTATCAGCAATTTATGAGAAAGCTTCAAGCAAAAGAATGAACAGTAACTTTACGACTGCAGTGTATTCAACGACAGGCAGACAGGAGGCACCATCTTCTCTACTTATATTGTTCCCCGATGAGAGATCTAGAAATGTGCAACCCGTAGCACAAGTGTTTGTTTACATCATAAGAAATAATACTCTCTTCCCAGACAAGGGGTCTCAGCGGCCTTGATAAGGATCATGGGTATTTATTACACCCAGCAGAGCCTTTGCAGTGAATTGTTTGATAATGGGCTGTCTCGCAAGACATTCAACACACGCTAGAGAGGATTTCTGAATCTTTGTGCTTGTATTGCCTATGTTTCTGGCATAATGACAAACAATGGAGACAAAGCCAGTGACACAAAGATGAAGAGAGGGCTGTCAGACTGTAGTCCACGACAATCCCCGCATATAGAGAGCACAGAGGACAGTTTAAATGTGGAAGGAGGTCTTGGTTATGCTATACAATGAACATCCCTCGAGACTGACATTGTGTGTCCTGTAATTGCCCCGAGTCTGCCTCTCTGGTCTCAGTCTCCGCTGGGGGTGACATCTCATCTCAAGGGCGGAGAGAGGGGAGATATCTACAGACCAATCACAGCCCAGTTTGTCAAACCTCCATCAGCCGGTCACAGCTCCCTCTGTTAACTCCTCTCACTCCTCCTGGGGAGAAAAGCACTGGGCTGCAGCCAATTCAAAACTACAGGGTTACACACACATAGATAGAGATAGAGATAGAGATAGAGAGAGAGAGAGAGAGAGAGAGAGAGAGAGAGAAAGACCTTGACCTGCTCATTCCCCCACCAAAGCCTCAATGCCAAAGCTTTGGCTCTAAATAAACACAGCCTTCAAAGGGAAAGAGTTTAACCCTCTGGAACCAACACTTTGTTTCAGCCCTGCTTTGACAGATAATCCCACACAAATCCGAAATCTCTGTGGGATTCACAGTCAGCCAAAGTGGCAGAAATATACAGACAGACAAGAAGAGCTTAAAACAACATGCAAAATTTGGAATCAAAGCTGGTATCAGTTTGAAAGGCTAATTTGGAATCAAGCGACTATGCATACGAAAATATTTTGAATGTTTCCATCATCGCATGTACACCATATTTTCAGGATCTTTGTTACTTGGAATAGAGAGTGAAACTAAAAAACCTGTTACAAACACGCCCATATATAAATATGCAAACGATCCAACTGACACAAAGGATTTTAGAACAGAAGTCACTAGTTTGATCCCACACCATCCATTCTGTGGAAAAATTTAATGGAAGACTTCAGTATAAACCTGTACATTCTCAGAGAACACCTAATGACTTCATTCTACAGGCTCGCTCAGCTACTGAAGAGGAGCTAATCAACAGGCTCTTGACCAGTTGAATCAAGTGTGCAAGTTCCTGACTACCACAGAAAACATTTCTTCAAGGAAACCCTGAGGCCTGGAGGATGAGAGAATTTATAAGTCAATTCTCTTGGATATAATATCAGTCAGAGATATATGTATCACTGAGTTGGGATGATAAAGGTTGCAGTTTTCAAGACAGGTCTCCAAACCACCTGTACATGCTGCTATTTTAGGTAAGGACTGGTTTTGACATTTGTGCCGATCTAGACTGCTATTACTGAAAGTTGCACATGAGATATCAGGTTTAGTTTTCAGTTGAAACCAAAACTCCATGTTGCTATAGGTCGCAAGCAAAAAATACATCAGATATGATCCCTGCCTCCTAAATGCCCCGCAGACGCACACCGCTCAAAAGCCTCCCTGAATGTAAGCAGTTACTCAGCAGAACCCTCTCAGCTGGTGAGGCATATGATTCAGACACTTCTGAGGAAAGGTCAGTGTCAGTCCTGTGAAAACAAGAGGCCCTCTCAGTCTGGCTCCTCACAGGACTGCAGCAGCCTACCCAGCTGGGCGCTCTTCATTTACTGCCCCTGCAATCGATAGCCCATTGCCCATTCATCACAGCAAAGAGCCAGGGCTTATGTGCTCACGGGCCTGGCTGATCCACCCACACTGAATGCTGAGGAAAGTCACTGGACAGGTGAGGTCAGAGTAGATTAATAATCAGAGTGTAAATCTTAACCCCCCCCCCCCCCCCCCCCCGCAGGAAATCACAGACGGAGTAAAAGCTCCTCAGGATCTCTCCTCTCCGCTCTCTGCTTATTGATCTGCAGCAACTTCATTCCCATCATTCACCCTGACAGCAACCACTCACACCTCTGGAAGGTGCAGCGGGGCTGAAAAGGTTTGGGCATCAGACTGGAATTTACCTCTGACCTACCCTGAAATGCAGGTGTCACTTTCTCACCTTATAAAGACAGTGGAATGCTTCAAAATAAGTGTTTCTTTCATGTTTTCAAAAAAATAAAAACTAAAGTTTACAAATCCTGTCTGAATATTTTAAGTGTATATCAGACTAAATTGTCAAATGGAATAATTTTGCAGTGTGAGAGTATTAAACATCATTCACTGTGTGATTTTATCTAGTGTTTGTCATGTATGACTTCTGGATGGTGATGGTGCCATTTGTGCTATTTAACTGTCAGGACCTGTTCCTGCCCATGCAGGTTCCTCTTACCTTATTAGAATATGGCGGCTTGGCGAGGTTGATGCCATCTCTGATGAGTTTATCCCTGATCATGATCTTCAGCTTCAGCTTGGGATATATCACCAGCTCCCTCCTGTTGCCCAGCGTCAGGTTCCTCTGCGCGCCCATGTACCCACCGTTGCGCCCAACCCGGTCACTGTTGGGCTCGGTCCAGGACTTGGATCCCCGCAGTTTGGACTCATACTGGTCCACCATGTGACTGGTATAAATCTCGGCCGCGGGTGGCATCGGCTCCAAGGTGAAGTAAAGTCCACTGGCCGTCTCTTTGGCTTCCTCCTTCAGCCTTCTCACCGCGTCGTGAATCCTCTGCCTGTGGTGAGGGATATAGACGCCGATGGCATCCAGGTCGGGGTCTCCTATTTGTTTGCAAACCTCCAGATCGTCATATCCATTATCCACAAAGGACTCGACATACTGGGCGAGCTGGAGGGTCTTCAGCCACTCGTAGACGATGACAGGTCCGTTGCTTGTCATTTTGGCTGCTGCCAGATCGGCTACAACTCGGACGGAAGAAGACACTAAAGTGATGGTTACTTTCCCATTCGGCGTTTCAAACGCATCATAAGGTTGTTACTGACTATGTGCGTTTTCTGCAAGTATTAAAATAGCTGGATTAAACAATGTTTGGATTCTCCATACCACAGGTTTGGCTACCACTCCAACCTCGTGAGCCCGCTATGTTTTAAGACATAACAACAGAGCCGTAAGTGAATTAAAGGCTTAGTCTGACACAGTCCGTACGCCTGTAACACCTGTCAATATTTACAAATGAAGATCACTTCAGTTTCACTTGCGACAGCTTTCAAATCCCAAATTTCGTTTGAACAGCAATGTTACTCGCCCACAGCGAGTTACCATGCGCAGTCACTTCCAATAATTAGGCTTCCTCACACAAATATGAAAGCAAATGCCTCAAACTATTGTCATTCAAATAGCTGCTCGACCAGCTCTCGTCTGTTACGCACGGCAGCTGCTGCGCCTTCAAGACCTTTCGGCAGCTCGCGCTCCTTCCTTGAAGTCCTCTGTGTCGCCAAACGGCAGCGCCTCGAACAAATAAATCCAAATAACACCAAACAGGCTTCAAAATGACAGAGTCGATTGGCGAAGACTGACGGCCACCTCACTGTTTCGTATCCAACCGCCACAGTCTACGCGTTGTCCGGTTCTTCCAGCCGGCACATCACTACACTGGAACTGCAGCCAAGAGCCAACATGCTCACTGCTGCTCCTCTGCCGTCCACGCCCCCCCAAATCTCACTGTACTCATTTAAAAATAGTGATGCGAGTCCTTTTTTTCTATTTTCTTTTTACCCCTCTCTCAACTTGTCACGCAGCCTCGGGGCACACGGTGGGTCACCAGGTTCCCACCGACTTGGCCAGAGTTGGTCCGAAACGAAAGCGCATGTCAAACCTGCCTGCACAGACCAAAAGAATATTCTTGCTGCTGGAGTGTGTCACATTATTAATCCTCTACGACGTGATTTCGTCCACCACGTCTTTCTCTTTCTCTCTCTCTCTCTCACCGTATGTCTCTCTCTCAGTCTCTCTCGCCCTTACACACACTCTCACTCAGTCATTCAGCATTTCCACGGTCTGGTTTCTCAGCACGCATGAGCTCCCTCTATGTGGTAACTGGGGAACTGAAGATTTCGCAGCATTGGGGCTGATGTAATAGGAGAAACTTGGGAAGCACTCCTCCATTTTCCCATCTATTAGTCCACTATCTTTATGAACAGACATTTCATGCTGTTTCTTCTCAACTTTACAGCACCGGAAGCAAGTGGAGCCCAACGGTCTGCATCACATTGCAGCACCACCGGACGCCATCATCATTAGTATGAGACAACATATCAAACTACAAGTCTAGGGGGGAAAAAAAACAAAAACAGCGAGAGTGAGAGAAGGGAGTAACACTGTTTGAATAAAACCTGTCCGCTCAGTCCAAATGGATGCCAAGCTGGCTGGTGCTGATGCATGCTTTATCAAATGTGAGCTGACAGCTTGTTAGGGGTCAGTTTGATACAATCACTATCTCAGCTCGAAGCTGGAAGTGATTTGCCTCAAACCATTATGACATGCAGCAGGGCTGTAGAACAAATACACCAGTCGGAGAGGAGTGGGGAAGCATATCAAACAGTCTCCTTTTGGAGAAGCGGCAGCAGAAATATGCCAAAAAAATGCATGTCAGAATGTCAGTGGAAGTGGTGCGTGCCAGTGTGGATCCTTCATCATGTTCCCAGTCCAGTCCAACTCGAGTTAGTTGACATTTCCTGTGATTTACCTGTCTGCTGCTGTCAATGTAATTACTCACAAATACCCTATTGTCCCTCATCCTTTGTAAACACTCACACAAAGTGGTTTGACTGACAGGTGCGATAGAGGTTAAACCTGTGCAGAGTGTGATGTTACAGCAGAGCTCGTACTTGTATTGACATTAAATCTATAATGAATATTCAGCCTCTTTATAAAACAATAAACCCGTATTGTTTTGAATATTGTATTGTTCCGTATATTATGATGGCCGACATAAAATCTGACCTTCATAACAATGTTCTATGCAACAATGTACGTAACTACGTAACAATGTACTATGTTAGTATTGTGTGCAATCAGCTCTGAGATAATGAAACAATAAAAAAAGAGAAATTTTGACCATATATAAGAGCATGCAGATGAAGAAAATCCGTTCCATTATTATAGGTGACTGTCTCCAGCCTAACCAGGAAAAACAACCTAGATGATTAGCAGACGCTTAAAAAAAACAAAACAAAAAAAAAAACATTGGCCTTACCCTTTAACATTTACTCTGAACACCAAACTATTACAGTTTTTTTTCCCCAGCTCTCGTATATTGAGATTAAAACTCACACAGCACCGCTCTCCCCATTGTTCTGGGAAAAGACGTGTCATTAGATCAGTTACAGGAGCAGGGGAATATGGGAGGAGAGTGACAGATGGAACTGGGAGACTGGTGCGCTCTACGGTGGCTGGACTCAGATTGTGTACTGACAGTGCCAGGATTGCTGTGTTTCCACTTTGCTGCCCGAGGCCATGGTGAGTGACCAGCGGGTGACAAGAGAGAAAGAGAAGGGTGGCAACCTCACACACAAGTGTATTGTAGGCCGTATGGAAATATACAGGATTGTTTGTCCAGGCGATTGGACTTGCTCGAGGTTCTTGTGTTACACAGAAGTACAGCACTGCAGGTATGCCTTTTAATGACAGTATATATTGTAATTTGTCAGATAAAACTATAATACATTACAGTGCCCAAATTATTTAGCTTGTGATTCCTAAATCAAAGCAATGTCTTCTTGCAACCTCTTGTGTTGCAGACGTATTCCTGTTGCTGAAAAGTGATTTTTATTGCTTTATTTGAGAAATTTTCCCTGTCCTGGAGGGGTACCATTATCCAGTAATTGACCTGAAAAAAGAGGAAAGATTACAGGAAGGTTACAAAATGTAACTGTGTAGAAGAAATATGTTTTTGGCTCAATTTTCATATTAACCATCTTGCGACCACTTAGATTTATCCTGTGAGCCCTTCTGGGGGTCCCAACCCCCATGTTGGGAACCAGCGATTTAGCAGATAAAATGTCAGAAAACAGTGAAAAATGCCCATCACCTTCTCAAGGAACCCAGAGTGATGTCTTCAAAAATCACTTTTTTGTCCAATTAACAGTCCCAAAACCCAAAACGTTCAATATTCAATAGTATAAAATAAAACTGAGAAAAGCAGTAACATATGTTTGGTATTTTGCTGTTAACAGTACTTGATGATGATCGATCAACAGCTGATTTTTTCAGAGCTAAAATGAGGAATTATGTAGCTTTTGTACATATGATGGATTTTTAATTCAGTAAAACAACTTCAGTGTACCATGTTTGTGTACTATTTGCATAAGAGTTAGTAGTGTATCATTGCTTTCAAGTGACATAAAAAAAGCAATCTATGGCGATTTCCGGGCGACAGACCCATTGCTCTTCACACTGAGTATTTGCCCTGAGGCCAGAGAATTGCTGCCACATCAATAACACCTCAATAAGCATCCCTTAATAAAATGTGAAATGGGGAGCCCTGAGCATTAGAGCTGGTAAATATGAATATGTGGCAGTGAGAGAGCACATTAGCATTGGTACTGGTAAATATGTATGGGCTGCTTTCACTGTGCTGATTGAAAGAGTGTGACTGCGGCAGGTTGAGCGAAGGAAAGCTCCAGCAGACACAGCTGGAAGGTGAGAGGAGATAGACACAGCCAGACAGACAATAGCAGCTCTGCTGACAGCCAGGCTCTCTCTATGCTAATAGTCTTGGCTGTGTGCTTCAGTCTCTTTCTGAAAAGGAAGACTTGGGTATTTGAAGGTGGGGATTTTTGTGGGGAGAAATTTTTAGGGTCTCTTTGGCTTCAGACGTGTAGGTTGCACCTTTCAAGACCTCAATTTTAAAAAGCTTTGAAGCAGAGAATGGCTTCTGTCCACCTAGATGCAGAGGCACCATGAAGGTCATGGATGGTGGTTTCTAGGTCGTGGCTTTCGCAGGTGGCTATCTGTCAGCCCCTGATAGATATGTAGGCTCCTCTGCTGGCAACACAGCCAAGGTGGATATAGAAAACAAAAATTATAGTTCATGCGTTGAATTCAATGTCTAGCTGTAGATGGGGTTAAGCGTGTCAGCAGTTTTTGAGAACCAATCCTGCAAACACTGTCCCTCTCCACTCCACTCCCTTCACCACCCTAAGATTTACTGTCAATTCTTCATGTTGACAAAGCAGTATTTACGATGAGACAACAATAAAACATTTTGACCTTTTTAAATTGCAAAGAGAACAGAGATAATAATGGTTTTGCCTTGTCAAAATCTTTTTTTCCTGTCTCTCTTTCCGTTTCAGATTTGGGGTTTGGCTGGAGATGCTTCTTCAGGGACGGCCAAGACTAGAGGAAACAGTCCTGGAGTGAGCTGATGATTGCCTGTGATTACTGCATATCACATTTGGCTTCGTCAGGGGCAGTAGGTACTTTTCTTTTGTTCCTGTATAAAAGGAACACAGATGGGGTTTTTCATGATGGGGAAAATTTACCCTGAAAATGTATTCTCAGAATTGTACATGAGAACACAAGAACAAAGAGGCTAGTGGGAGAAAAACTAAAACTTTGGGGGCAGTTATTAAGATGAGTATAGTTCCGTTGTGAATCTGAATAAAAATCAGTGCTAAACCAACATTGTTTATTGTCTTGGGATGCAATTAAGGGCAAAAAACTGAACAACTTCTCTTTGCAGGCTTAAGAATGAAGGAGCTCTCTCTGGAGGTCGGTGGTCCGGGGGTATCTAGCGGATTCTTTTTCAGTCTTCTGGCATCTTCAGCGGAGAGAAAAGGAAAGAGCCTGATCCGTCTTTATGCACTTTTAATTACAAACGGCTGGCTGGGCTGCAAGCTCCAGAGACCAGAGGTGAAGCGTGTACGTCAGGACCAGCTGCCACTCCACTGGCAGCTCAATATCAACCTAAACATCCCCCAAACCCACAGGGGGGGAGGGAGGGTGGCAGCCCGAGGTTAATGCAAGGGTTGCATGTCTAAGCATATCAGCCACAGACACCTGCCAATCACCAGACAGAATGTGTCAGTAAAGGCAACAGGTCAGTTGTCTATGTTAGCGTTCCCACCGGAGCAATAGAAGTGATGCCATCAATCAAACCATTGCTCTGAGCTGCAGTTGGAGCTAACTTCTCTGGTTCTCCAGGGGTCTGGTTCAATAAGAGCTGCGGGTGGTGATGGACGAATCTCTGATCAGACAGTTGAGGTGAATACCTTCAGTGGAACACACAGGCTGATGGAGTGCAGAGTAATGTTCAAATCAAACCCTACTCCTGCAACTTGGATCACACTGCATTTCAGCTCAAGAACAAGACTGGAAGGAGCCTCGTAGCAATGAATATTTGAAATGTGCAGAACAGTTATACAGATCTTTGTTTTTTTTTTCTTATTGACTCTGCACAGAACAGAAAGTCTCTGGCATCTTGTTTTATTCCCTCACAACCTGACTATAAACTGGGAGTATACATTAATAGCTGAAAGCCTTTCCCAAGGAACAAAACAGGAGACACATAAAAGAGATTAAGTTTGTGCAGCGCAAGTGCAGGGACCCAGTACAATAAAGACATTGCTAATTAAAATCACTCGTGGTACAAACCAGCAGTTAAAATTAATTGTATTTATTGTGCCGAGAACTAAAAAGTCACAGAGCGGGCTAATGAGCTGAAAACATTTAGACCAAACCCAGAGAGAAACCACTTTCATAACAGGTAATAAATTCATTTTCTTTAAATGGGTCAGACTGTCTTCAAACATTTTGTGGCCTCACAGAGCTGCTTTGTTTTGAACTGCGTTAAAAACAGAAGTCACAGCAAAACAGAAAAAAAAAAAAAAAGCTAAAATCCCACAGTTCCCACAAACCAAGTAACATAAGAAACCAGGCTCTGCTTTGTAGTCTTAAGCTGTTATCATGGAAACCCAGGCTTTACCAAAGAGAGAATTATCAGGCAATATGACTCCGGTTATTGCCTTTGGCAGTGCTTTAATAAGACCCAGCTAACCTATGACCCGGGTTTGCAGCAGCAGAGGTAGTTGTAGGAGAGATTTGGCAGCTCAAAGGGCAATGACGTACCCACAGGAACTGCCACTTCATTCCCAGGCAGCTGCACTGATGTGCCATCACGGTGAACCAGAGTCAATGTAATTAGTATGGACGGCCATGCACCAACCAAGCACAGCAGTATAAGTGGATTATGTATATATGCTAATTTTTGACACATGGCCACTGGCAATTTGAGACATGCAACTGTGAGAAGATATATAATGCATAAATGTGGAGAATATTTTGCTTTTGCAACTGGGTACTTATGATAAAACCTTGGTAAGCAATCACACACAAACAGTCAAATTAACTTGTTTATGGTTTTGGCTAATTAAAAATGCACAAAAATACTAGCCTTGATACCCACCGGCCAAGACCACCCCATCCCACCTACCTACACACCCCACCTCATCCTCACCTCTCTCTCTCACTCAGACACACATACAAATACACAAACAAGAACCTTCAGAGACACCTAACACACCTGTTGATCCAAGGCTGGAGATACAAAGAGCTGCAAATTAGTCTGTATGTCTGTCCGCTAATGAAACCTGAATGCCTCCTCTTCTCAGTTCATCTTGGCTGCCTTTAATTACACATATAAGGATAATCTAGAGGGGTCAGGGTCTGGCTATAGAGACAGGCTAGAGGATCTCAGACAGGAGATATTGACTACAAGGAAACCCAAGCCAGCAACATCAACTTGTGATCAACAACCACGCCTGTCATCAGGGGGCTTCAAGGAGCGTCCTGGCCCAAGGCCCAGGGGATGCCAACGCAAAGGTCTACGGTCGAGGTCAAGTACGACAATTAACTTACTGACTTACATCCCTAACAATACAATTTATATGTAGTTACATATAGCTATGTGTTGAAAACACATTTCAACTTATCATATACCCCACCCCCCTATATTGCAAAAATCGATCGAGCTCTCTCTCTCTCTCTCTCTCTAACATATTGATGGACCTGTCTGTGTATAGCCCCTCCTCCTTATGTACACTCTGAATAAAAAAAATAAAAAAAATCATGCGAGGGAGGAAGGATCATTGTTGGCTTTTCCCCTCAGAGAACACGGCTGTACATAGCTGTGAGTCTATATCGATTCCTTGTGCAAGTGAATAACGTTAATGTTTTTGTTCTTTAACTCTGATGGTGAATGTTTGCTCCCTCAATCCACATGAATATTTTCAGACTCAAGAGGGCTCGTTCTGAGGAGGTGAAAAGACAGTCTGGACCAGAGGTATTAACAAAACAGAGCACCTAGAAACACACATGGGAAAGCTAAACAGTCCGGCCAGTGTGATTAGCTGTCAAATTAATTTGTTAAGTGTATTTCCAGGCTTCAATCAGTGCTGCTGTGGCAGCTGAAGCAGCAGGAGAGGCTCAGGAAGGAATAGCTGTAGCTAATGAAGAGGAGAAGAGGGAGAGGAGGAGGAGGAGGACAGCAGCCAACATGCTGCTGTAGGAGAACCAGCTAGGACAGAAGCAACAGGTGAGATTGACAGCAAAAGCAACAGGATAGAGCTGTATATCCTTCCCACCACCATCTTGGTGGTGATGGAATGGGTGTGGATGAGAGGCCCCATTTGGAAAATTTGGTCCCCCTGTCCATAATTCCTAATGGCTGACCTGTCCACGATCAACCTCTGAGCACAAATGCACCCAGATGTAAAAAGTAACTGCTAACCCACTCAGCTATAGCTGGGAGACAACTGCTGGACTGAACATTCAAGGAAATCTCGTAAAGATTTTATTCATTGAGGATGGATGAACTGCACCAGACTTGTGATCAAATCCTGAGAGACAGAGATGGGAAATCGCATGCCAACTAGAAAACAATTTGTGAACCGATTTCAGCTCTGACAGTCTCTTGTGCGTATTTGTGTGTTTGTGTTTGTGTGTGTGTGTGTGTGTGTGTGTGTCTGTGGAGCTCTAAGCGCTAAAGGGAAGGTTTCCAGCTGATGATAAATGAAGTGTCATGTGACTTCAGAGAATGTTTTATAACAACGCCTTCAGCAAAGCAGCAGTGCAGAAAGCCCAATTAATAAAGATTAGCTTTTTTTTTTTTTTTTTTTTTTTTTTTTTTTTTACAGACTTCATTTTCCTTCTTAATTAAAACAAGGTGAATGAAAATGAATGAATCATTATGCAGATATGTGAAGCTGTGGATTCTTTTCAAAAAAATGCGATATCATGAAATAACACAGAAACGTTCCAAAAATGACTAATGGAACAAAAGGGAAATAACTTATATTTCTTTATAAATGACTATAGGTAGCGTCATTTCTTGGCTGACGCAGAGCAGACTCACCTCCACCGGACTCTCTTTAATAAAGGTTTTTAGTTTAACTCGAAAAAAAAAAAAAATGGATGAAACTGAACCGAGACTAACACCGGAAATGTTGTTTACAATTTCAATAAAAGACAGAAATGTAAAAGCATGGTTTCCACTTAGGTTACTGGTCTGTAGAGTTGAGAGAAGACACTGAGCATAAAGTAAAAGGATTTGTAACTAAGCTGCGGGTCCACCCTTTCCCAGTGTCTGTACCTCAGGAGGACTGAAGACAAAAGAGCAATTAGACACAGCAGCCACAGAGTCTCACTGCAATAAATCTCGACTCAAATGGATGGGAAGATGATGGCTGCAAGCCCAGGTTTGTTAACATGTTATATTAATGAATAGGGCTGTGAGCATTTAACCTAATCTCCAGATCCACAGGGTCTACATAATGCTATGATGTCAGAAGGAAAAAACACACCATAGAGTTGTGGACAAAAGGTGACTGTTGGATGAAAAACCGAAAATGTGCATGATTAAAATAATGACATAAAATCACAGACATCTGAGAGCATTTCCACCTCACTGCGCAGGTCTATGACTTATGAAAAGAAAAGTGAAAGACGAGGTGAAGTAAATGGGTTATCGAACACAAGGTTCAATGGCTGTATTAATCTGTACGCTGCGACAGAGAAGACAGATGGAAAGAATAAAGGTCCATTTTTCATTACAGAACATTATAGGTGACAGTGATGGCTGTGGATGAGGGTTCCATCATAAGTCAAAACGATTTCCCAACAAGGGAATGACAAATCAATCAGATTCGATGTCTGACTATGAGCTTGGCCTGAAGTGGATCACCTCATCAGTTATGGTACACTGCTAACATTTTACTTCATATTAAAAGAAGAAAGAAAAAAAAATGACCAGTGACTGAATATATGAGGTCATTTCAGTGAAAAACAATCAACTATGAGAAGACCAGACATGTCCTGAGCAAGGATAGTCCCTCCTCCACTGTCACCGTTTTCATATATCATCACACTAAACAGACTGGACTTTGTACGTTATGATATTCACCTTCTCTTATACAGGATATTCGTTTTAAAACCGATATACAAATAAAGTTGCATGATCTTTTTTAATGTATGACTAATGTACATACTGGAGATGGACATAATAAGGTCATTAAAAAAAGGGGATGATTTTGCTTGTGATGCATTGGATGGCATTAACATTGTACCTTCTATTATTTCCAAACTGGCAGATGATTTGTCAGTTTTTTTTTCTACATAAATTCCCACGCTAATTTCTGCACCACTACTTTTGTGAAAACTGCAAATGGCAAGAGTTCACTAATGAGATCCACCCTACTGTACACTAGTTTACCTGAAACATTTTTCTTTCTCAAATAATTCGAGCACAGTACTTCATTGAAATTGTAGATGAGCTCTTTTGGAATACATTACTGAAGAAAAGTTCTGGCAATGTTAAGGGAAGTTTGCTCTAAGCTCCAGAGGAAGGAACAAATATTGAATTTACAGGAAACGGCATCCAAGAAAAAGACCACTGGATTGAGATAAAGTTAAATATACATAAAGTTCACAGCGTGGAGGCAATGTGAGATGTTATGATTACGTATGAGAGATTTTGGTTAGATGTATGGAAACTCTTTTATTTCTGAATAATCTGGTGAGCATATTTATTAGAGACGCAGCAGGGGGTGGGGTGGTTTACTATTTATTCAGGTTGCACACCAGAATGATTTAGAACAACCAAGTATAAAACTGACTTTGTCCGTTCACTACTATAACATCCTTCAAAGAACCTCTTCTGTAATCTCTCATCTCTGCAGAAGCCACCCTGTCGCCAACCCCCCTCCCTTCTGCTCTCAAAAGATAATGTACGAGTCTGTTGACTTAAGTGTTTTCTATTCAATTTTCTGCTCAAGTAAGCTCCTTCAAACACGCTGCACAATTAAACAAAGAAAAGGCTCCACTACATTTGATGTACTGCACCGAACCCTCGGGACCTGAAGGTCTCACCTTACAGCATACACAAGCGAAAGCCTCATGCACATACACACACACATATATATATATACACAATCGTAACTTCTGAGGGCAGATTTTTTATAAGAGTCCATCGAGGTCTGGCTTCAGTGTATAGTCTGGCAGAAGCAGTTTGATCTCAGTAAGACATTCTTCTCTGCTGGCTTTCAGAAGCTCGTTCGAACACATCAGAAGCCGAGGTGCTTTATTTTATTTAACGGCGCACACTTTGTGCTCATAGGAAATTGGCTTGTTGGTTACCTTACTTGTTCAATGATGAGGACATTCTGTAGACACCAAACTCATTTACTCCAGCACACAGTCCGCACTATTGCAGAAATTGCTATACAGCTTTATGGCATTACAGCTTGTGGTCCCATAAGAGCCCACACAGAATACTGAGCACTCGGTAGGGAGCAACATTAAATCCCCCCAGGGGCATCAGAGCAACACTAAACAGACACTGACAGATCACTGACATATCACTGCTGAGATATGAAATACAGAATTTTAAAGAGACAAGCCTACAGAAAGATACCACCCAGTAAAGTGATTAGTAAAGAACCAGGCTGGAGAGAACTGATGGGTGAAAAAGTTGGCACAAACAGTGAACATCAGAATATGGCTGAGGGATGAATGAGGAGTTGACAGAGTAAACAGACTGGCTTGTCTGAATGCAACAGTCTGTATCAACTGACAATCAGCTCTGGTGGCATGTATGACTTGTCTGCCCAGGCTGAACCGATGTTAGTGTTGTTGCTCATGGGGTGAAATGTGGTGGCATTTCTAAATCCTACTTCTGCAGTAAGGCAGTGTAACTTCAAATTAGCTTGATTTTGAAAAATAAAAAGGATAAATTGCCCACACGTTCTGACACTCTTTCATAGTGTTGCTCTCACTTGAACATATGAAAAAAAAGCTACAGATGGTTGTCTAAGATAAAAGAAGTTTCAACTCTGCTTACTTCCTTATTCCTGCACACCTGACCCTTCACTGCGTGAGGTTGGTGTAAATGTTGGATTCTCGGTTTCTGAAAATTGCTGAATTGTTGGCCACACCCCCCCGACAATGCAACATCAGAAAGTCTTCCAGTGCTATTCAACCAGCCATTAAGCAGCTCTGAGTAAAGTCATTAGGATTTATCCTCTGGGGGCCATGAATGTCTGCACCAAATGTAATGACTATCCATCCAGTAGTAAGAGACATTTCATTCTGGACCAAAGAGGTGGACCAATTGACACTGTCATGGAATGATCCAGAACTACAGAGAGCGATCAGCGAGGGGTCTACACAGCCCTCAACATCTTCAAACCAATTACAGGCTAATGTCAATGGCATGTGGAAGAGTTAACAGACTGGCAGAAAAGCAGAATCTATAAGTAGATGTATCCATCATTATAATAATATTCCTATTTAAATGCATGAACAAATGCTTTCCTGCAGGGGGTGTGACATATTTCTATAAGAGTCTGGAGTTTGTGTTCTGATTGCTGCGCAGATATTCTTCATGGTCACAGTCAAACACTAACTATTGTGTGGAGCTTTGTAGAGAGGCAAGGTTTTTAATATTTCAAGGGATCTCCAGCTTAAAAATGGCCTCCACTCTCCAAAGAGGACACAGAGTTGAAAAGCTCCAAATTAATTAGCTTGAAGTCCACACAGTACACTCAACATCACAAGCACAAACAAGGTCACTTGCTGAGGGCAACACATTTCCACACGCCAGATAAGAAAACTCATTTTCTTGTCAAGAGTATTAGGAAATGTTTTCACACAAACAATTTCATACTCCTCTGCCTTTCTCCATTGTTGTGTTTCTCCCTTTGCATTAAAAAAAAGTCAGAGTATTGGTCCCATTAAAGATGCTGTAACATTGCCTAGAGCACTGCACATCCCCAAAGCCTGTTTCATGTCTAAGCCGTCTACCTGCTGGGATTGCTTCCATCGCTCCTGCAGCTGTGTTTTGTGAGGGCCTGTTTAAACTTTGGGATTTGTGAGAGCAGCAGCATGTTGAGTACAAGCGTTGGTGGCTTGTTATGCACTGATGTGAAGCTGTGATCTTTAGTACAATTACAGCTAAGTGCTGGAAATGTTTTTAATGGTCAATTCCTGCGTGGATGTGGGTGGAGCAGAATAAAAATTCAGTCACGAAAAGTCAGTACTTTCACATACTTTTCAGAGCAAAACAGGTGAGTCATTTACTTGCCTCAGGACGAGAGTTATGTGTCACATCTGCTTTATTGTCATGTCATGGCCTTTTGTCGGCAAAGACACGGCACAAAACTTTGCCTCTGTGTCATGATGTAATTGTTGACCTTAGCATATACTGTCTACAGTTTCTATAAATGGAGAAACAGGATTGTGTTCGTTTTAATCACTGGAGCACTTAAAGGCTTTGTAGCAACTGATAAAATGATTACCATATGAAGCATCGCTTGGGAAAATGAAACATTCCTCTAAATGGAGAAAAAGTGTGCTGATTTATATGGATGTCATGAAACTGCTATTATTTACTAATAATGATATTATTTATGTTACTTTTAATCATTACTATTGGAAGATAATCACTTATTGTAATAATTACAGTAAATATAGTTAATGTATCTGCCCACTAATAAATTAGATTATGAGAAACTTTTTCATATTTCATTTAATCTTGTCATTTTTGCTTTACATGATTACTTTCCATAGCTCCTAAGCATTTACACACATGGTGAATAAACGACATAAACACCATTAGTTTAAATGTGGAATGATAGACAGGTATACTGCTATTTCTTATTTTACATAATTTCCTGAATAACATCTTTTTATCCAATATTTTGAAAGAGCACCGAAGAGCAAGCAAACATTTTACAGGAACACAAATAAATTGAAGAGCAGACGACTAGTAGACTAAAGTACAGCAGCCATCCCTACTGTCACACACCATAAACCATTCCCTGGAGAGGGCTGGCTATTTACAGCAAATAACTGGCTTTATGTGGAGGTGGCTAAGATATGCAGAGTCACACAGTAGAAAATCCTTGTCTGTTGAGGGCAGATTAAAGAAAGAAATGGATGTATTCTACAGATTTAGAGGAATGTGTTTAACGCCGAGTGCAAATTCATGTGTCGGTATTCCTGCAATACTAAAACTGTCCACGGCAGAGGAAATTTGTTAGCATTTACGTTTTATACTGTGTCTGTATGTTTATCGAAAGTTTACTCCAGTGTTTGGCCCTTGATCTCGCAGCAATAAATAATTACTCCTTTCAGAGATATGCTGGCAAACACAGGGATGCAACAATAAAAATAGCAACACTGACAAAATTAATGAAATAACCAATGATGTAATTACAAACACAAGAGGAATGCAACATAACTGAAGATTTTAACAAACAGCTCAGCATAAAACAATAACACTGAAGTGCAACCTCCACATATCTACCCAGAGTCTGCTATATTTCACATTTCATTGTTTTAGGTGTACCATGCTGGTGGGTATGAAAAGACAGTACCCTGTACCAGCCAGGAACAACTCACACACTATTTACAAAAATGAGGATGTGCTGCATCACAAAGAATTAACTGTCCTTTCACTCTGGACTCAGAGTAGCATCACTCACTTTTCTTACATTACGTACATACAATAAAAAGTATTAGGCAATAAAACAGACAGTTAGGATACTGTCTACGAATAGAAGAGAACCAACATGATTTCTAATAACTTCCAGGCGATGTGCATAGTTCCTCTATGTAATAAACTGCATTGCCTCTAAAGGCTACTATATGTCAAGTCTTCTTGTTGAAAGCCATTTGTCATTTGTCAGCATACCTATGTTGAACATACTGCATGCATTAGCTAAGATGAGGTTGTAAACAGTATCATGTGGTTTCATGTAAAGGCCCCAAAATCCTGTGTTTTATCAGGACTGGGCCCACTCAGTGACAGATTAGAGCCTGTCTTATATTATTTAGTTCTGTACATGGACATCAGCTGTACATGAAGTGTCTCAGCAGTCTATACACATTTTCAAGGCAGGTTTTTTTGTGTTTGATCTATCTTTCAAACTCATAATCCCCATTGTATGACCACAACCCATAACATCCTGTTGAAAGACACTGCCACGTTACTGCTGTAATGTAAAGCAGTGTTTAATAGATCATAATATGCAGCATATCAGTTGGTCCCACGGAGGCACATGCTTACAAGCAAACAAACCAAACACAATATTCGGGATTGGGGTTAGGTTAAAAACTGACCTTGGATAAATAAAAAAAAAAGGCAATTTACATGCAAATGATACTGCTGGCATTTGCTGTAATTGCCATTTGTGCAGCTCATCTGAAATGATACAGTGGCAGCACCTTTAAACTGCAGGGATGAGGAGGGAGGGAAAACACTGATAATGGGCAAAAATTTTTTAAAATCTTAAGTATTCAGTACATAGCCTTGTCAAATCTTGTTAGGCTGACAGGTTAGCAGTTTCTAAATTACCACATTAGCTGGTTTATCTTTAGGATCTGTTCAAGAATCAGTCAGACACATGGGATGAATACTGTCCCATTATTTGAGCTATTTTGAGCACACACTTCAAGTCGCAGCTGCACTGATTGAAAAGACTGCGAAAGACTCGTGTTAGCGTAGCCAAGCTCATTTGAATCCCAATCATTCTGATCACAGGCTAGCCCAAAAACAAGCTAAAAATAACACATACTCAATGGATGCATCATAATTCCAGCTAGATTAAAGGTTTTGATGTGGTTTTGGGAAGGAGCAAGATAGTGTGTATGTTCTTTCATCTTCGAGATGTAAAAGCAGACACACACACACACACACACACACACACACACACAGAGAATACAAGCGGACACAGAGATGCAAACACCAGAGAAGATCATGAGATCACATTCCCATATGGCCACTAATTTATGAAAATAAATGTAGCCTACAGTAAGCACTGTTTCTGCAATAAAAATGAATCTTTAGCATTTGGCTTATTAGTACAGGGAGAAGAGAAGAAAGCCAAATGAGTATTTGTATGAATTCTGCCATTCAGAAACAATATATATATATATATATATATATATATATACATACATACATACACACACACAAGGTATATTCGTTTTGTGATACGATCACCTATGCTGCTACAAAGGCCACCGCACACGGCTGCGTGCTATCGATTCTTCAATTGATTTAGCTCAGACATTGTTCAACTTTCTCATTATTTCATGTGCCTGCTGCTTTTGGTGTGACTGGTACTGCTGTGAGTGGCCCTCACTTGTCCCCAGTGGGGTGGTTAGCTGAGGGTAGCTCTGGTTGAACAACATGGCAGCAGCGGGTCAGGAGTGCTGGAAGACCAGTGGGGAAAAAGGCTATTTCTAATGACCAGCTCAGGGATTATCTCCTGGTAAAGACGAACTACAGCAAAAGAAGGAGGACACAAATAGTCTAGACGAGAGAGATTGGACTCATTGTTTGGTTGTTGTTTTTTTGTCTTTCCTTTGGATTTAGGATTGATGTTGTAACATTTCATTTACAGGAAACATGCAAGACAACACCAAGTGGGTAAACTAAAAGAATTCCTCTGCTCTGAAGGTACACAGTAACATATCTCTTTCCTATATTAGCATATCAAAGTTAAGAATCTAAATGCATAGCTGATCAACTGACAGCCTCCGTGTTTCTTTACATCTTTGGATACCCACTGAAGTCCCTCAGCGGCTTCTTTTTGAAAGGAGTTCGGCAAAGGCGGAATGTCTTATGAGCTCTATGAATAATGCATCTGTTTAGACCACTTATTTGCTTAGTTTGGATTTTTTCTCTGTAAGGACTAGTCAGTGACAAGTAGTTTTTTAGCTCAAACTGTTTCAGAGGCCCTGTTCACACCTGGCGTTAAGTGGACAGCTCTAAGCACATCAGTTCCCACCTGGCATTAGAATGCACCTCCACATGCATCTCTAGTGACCACAGATCTCACTTCCCCACTTTATATGCAAATAAACACGTAGATCATTTCTGTTTGCAAAGACCAAATTTATCGTCGTTTTTTTGCCAGTCCAACTGTGATAGACGGGTCTGTTGTGTGTGTTAGGGAGAGGGAGAGAGTACACACTGCATGCAGCTCTATGATGAAATAAGGTTTTAGGCATTTGAAATAGTACAATTTTTTTTTTAAACTAAGAAAAAGAAAATTAATAAGTGGCAGTCAATTTATGTGAAACACTGTATAAAATACTTTTGGTTCATTATAAAACTGTTGGGACAGAACGTGGCGACATGCGGTCAGACCACCTCCAAATGTCTGAGCAATCGCACCTCAAACGCGTCCTCAATGCATCTTAGCTGCTTTCACACCTGTACTTACAGCGGTCCAACTGGATCACCCAAGATGCATGTTCATGCCACGTATGAACAGGGCCAGAGGCAATAAAAGACGGCTACCAAATGCAGTCTCTGTTCAATATCAGTCTCTCTGAAGAAAAAAAACTAACTAGCTTGAAAGAGCAAAATTTCCTGAATTTATTCTAGAACGTCAACTTGACTTTGGACTTGTGTTGTTGTGATAATAGTTCATTTCCAAATATCAAGTAATATCACACAGAAAAGGAGAGAAAAGTGAAGGCACACAGCAAAAATATTCTTGGTACAATCTTGAGAAGTAACCTAGATTTTGCTATGGATATGGGATGCGACAGGAGAGAGAAGAGGAGAGTGACACAAAGAGAAGAAAGAAGAACCTCCAGTGGGGGATACATCACAGTTATGGAGAGATAGAGCTGATTTGTGTCATCAACAGTTGTTCCATATCGTCTGTACACACCAGTTTGCCTCAGCACTTCAAAGAACCATGGCTCAGAGACATCTATTTGTTATTGATAGATGATGACAGCTAGATACAGTCTTTTTATCTAGCTGTCCTCTGCCACAGGAATGCTCAGTCTACTGCATGCACGTTCAAAACGGCTCAGGAAACTGAAATTTATACTGACTTAGCAACAGAAGAAAAACCTATTAGTTATGACTGATTTAAGCTTTAGAGGTATATGGATCGAGCAGTGCAGCTACAGAAACCTCTTACAGAGAATCTATTTATGTTCATGTGATCTACCTCAGGAGACCTTGACAAAGAATACATGTGATCTAAACTTTACATCAGCACAAATACATGGCCATGCACACACTGGAATCTCTTCTTATTAGGAGAGACTGAAAATAAATGAATTTATTGGACATACAGTAGTGAGCACATCAGAAAAAAATGCGGAGATCGATCAGTATCATGTCCTGTAAGAACCACACTTTATAAATACTCATAGTTTTGACTTGGCAGTGATTTTGTCTGGGCCCTCCTTATAGAAGATGAACTGCACCCCAGCTGCAGCATGGCTACAACCAGTGATTTATTTAGCTAAGAAAGCCAAACTGGATTATTAAGATCCATGTTGTGAAATATTTTCTAGCACATACGGTAGATGCACCCCCTCGCATTGTGTTGACAGCAAAGATAGACGCACATGTCTCTGAGAACCTGCACTTCTGGTTATTTTCATGCTTTGGCTTCACTTGAGGAATTACATGCTCCTACACAGGTAGAGAAAATGTCTTGAATACTTGGACTTATGCGAACATTTCTAAGAACCCCACGAAGATAAGATCGATGGTACATAGCAGTCAAGTGGAAAACAGGGCTGATCGCGGCTCTTAAAAAGTGGACCCTTTGAAGATCTATGCCTTTCCAGGGTTGTTATCTAAAAAAGGTTGTCATGGCTGAAAGAGAAACAAAAAAGAAAAGTCAAAGTGATACAACTTTTCATGGATGCCAGCTGTACATGCACTCTCCACCATTAGAGAGGGTAAATTGAGTGAGGTGTTATCTTGCTGAAGGGGGGCATTACCGTCCCCATCACAGCATGTCTTATGGTTAATTATTGATTAACTTTGCAGAGATAAGTCAGTCAGGGTGGAAAGATTGGCTCCATGCTGGGCCGGCTGGCCACACACCATTTCAATGAGCACCTCTAGGTTGATGTCCATGTAATTTGACCATTAAAGCAAATCAACCGTGTCTCATGTAGCAAGAGCTCCGTCTGTTTAAATGTAATCTGCTGCACAGTTAAAGGAGCCATTTTCGGGCATTTGATATTTGACTGTCACAAATTCACAATCACATCTGACAAAGGTGCTGGAATGAAGGATCTATGTACGTTTGGGACGTATTATATGATGAATTGACCTTTGACTAACAGCAGCAGATTGCAACGGGCAGGGATCCTTGTTGCAACTATAAACAAGCTTCTAGTTACTAGCACACAATTGGAGCAGTGTAATTTTTTTTTTTTTTTTTTTTTTTTTTTAAAAACACAGTAGCTTTGATGCTGAACTCCCATGGCATGTGTGAGCTGGTCTGTCAAAACAAACATAATTTGGCATAACTCTGGGAAATGGTGAGACACCCCAGGAAACAGACCTGTTTTCGTAACTGGGACAAACTGCAGTAAAATCTGCTTTGTTTACGACCTTAGAGCAGTAAGGATTGAACTGAGGTGGGATTAGAGTTTCTGAATTCTGCATGTACGGACTGCATTACATTAAAATAAAAAGATAAAAATAAAACCACTCTGTATTTCTGAAGGTAAAAAAACAAGAAAACCATAAGAAACTAAATAAAATAAAAAGGAATCAAATCCACATCCAACATAGTGCTTGTGTTCAGCACAAAACCAAACTGTACAGCAAACCACTGAAGCACAGAGAGCTTTCACTCAATAGACCTCCCATTGTGCAGTATACAGCACAGTACAAGGTTGTCTCAGCTGTTAACCTCCTCTTCTTTCTCCTCCTCCTCCTCCTCCTCTTCTTCTTCCTCCTCCTCTCCCATGCTCCATTGTGTCCGGGCTGACGGCTGCTCAGACAGGCCTCTGGGTGGGCAGTTCAGCAGTCAAGTATCTGAGTGCACATCCTCTGACACCGAAGTCGAATGTCTTGTGTTTGGAATCTGCCGCCAGCCCTCTGGAGAGTCAGCCTGCCTTCCCCACATCGCACGCAACAGACCCCGGACAAACACAGCCAGGCTGAACAAGGGAAGGGATGACAGAGGGGAATAGGAAGGAGAGACACACCGATTCTTAGGTGGGGAGAGGAACAATGGGCCAGGGCTGAACACATGAACAAACAGCTTGGACCGCTTGAGTCAAATTTATCAGAAACAAATCCTTTGTAAAGATGAACTGTGCTACATTCAACTATTTTCAACCTGGATCTCACACTAATCAATTTGACACAGAGATACAGAGATACTGAAAAGAAAGGTGACAACAGAAACATCGCACTGCCCAGTCGGTTAGACGACAATGAAAGGCTGCCTGATAACCTCGAATGAGATAAATCACTTAGAAATGTCAAAGTCTTTTTTTTTATTTGACTATTTGAGCCTGGAGAAGGCTTAGTCTCTCAAGCCCTTGAAATCTCTGGATTACCACAATGGTTCTAATTTAGATGTAGCCTCGAGCAGAGAACAGGCTAATTTCCTTGTGTGTCGAAATTAATGAAGAAGATAATTTGCTACAATGGGAAAAAACACACATGCATTTGCACGCCAACGCACCTATGCTTGCATGACGCACACACACACACACATAATCGTGCACAGTATCCTTTAAATGAACCCCGAATGGGGCCAGAAAGTAAAGCGGGCTTTCTGCAGTTGAAACCAAAAGTAGGTTAGATACATCAGCAGTAAAACATGTGGGATTTGACACTCTTGTACAAAAGGTCTTGGATCTCAGCATGCAGAGAGACGATAATCAGTTCATGAGAATTTCAGCAAACGGCAGCTTAGAGTTTTATTTAACCACTTGGAGCCTAATGTTCCTGATATTTCTGTCAAATCCTCCTTGAAGCAGTTTCAAAGTAAGATGAAACACACTGTTTTACAACATCATATAATGTTTAACTGAAGCTATATCATGCTTGTATGGAAGGAAATGGGACAGAAAACAAGAAATTGTGACCATACTGTGCATCATTACACAGAGATTTCCCTGTGGTTTATCCTGACATATCCTTTGGTACTGTTTCTTTTTAAATGTTGTTACTGTCACTCAAATTTCAAATTAAATTCAGTGGATTGGAAGATCATTTCTCTGCACAGCACGAGGGTATGATGCCAAAGGATCTGTGGCATTGGAGGTTTATATGGGACCAATAAAGACAAAAAGTCATCATGCAGTGTGGATGTTTATACAGTATGTCACTGAAAATATCCCCTTTACTTACTCTGTGTATTGCAACATGTAGTAACTGTTAAAACATGTCTCCAGTTGTCAAGTATTGCTTTTCCATAAAGCAGCAGGGGTCAAGAACCTGAAATCTAGTCCCTGGGTCAAACTGTAAAAACCATGGATGTTACAGTTCCCATAATGCAACTTTCCTCTTCAGCCTCGTTTGTTTGGACTCCCACTGCCTGGTAAATGCTCACATCTTTCAATCTCCATGACCCCAAGTTGTAACTGTAATTTTCTCAAACTTTTCATTTTCAATTAATCATCTTAATGCAATACATTCCTGAATAATGAAATATCACATAACGTCCACTATAATACAAACTAAAGATAAGCACTACTTTAGAGTGTCCCATTTTAGATGATATATTAAAAGATGTGCTAAAAGGTTATTTTCTCAATTTTCTAATAACACATTTTTTGAAAAATATGTCACATCTTTAAAGCTCTGTTGCATTTTCATTCCATTTAAAAATGAAACATTTATTACGTTTGACTTGGTTATTACATTAAAGCATTCTTACGTTACTAGTCACTAAACCTTTAAGAGTAGTATTCTCTAGACTCAGAGAATTGATTACATTCTGTTTCCTCCATATCCACTTTTCAATCAAAACAAATCAGGCAGCCAGACGATCTCTTACCAGCCAACTTCAATCTATTATCCATTAGAAGCCTTTGAGAGTTAAACAAATAGAAACACGATAATTGAAAACATCTCTTTCCAGTACACAGGCCTGGGACTGATCAAATTTAAACTGCTCATTGCAGGAGCTTCCAGTTTAGACAGCGCACAGTAGCGATTAGCTAAGCTGTGGCTGAGGGTACAAAACATGTCCTACAACATTGACCACTGAAGTGTGAAAGAGGAGGCCACTGAGATGTTTTCATGACATTATGAAGAGTGTAATTAAGTACTCCGATGTTAAAGCATTTGGATATTAAGGCAAAGTGACGCAGATATATGCTTTATTCCACAGGAAAAGAGGAGTAGAGGAAAGACTAAGGGAGTTGTCAGACCATCTCTCCCCCTTCTGTGAATCTACATCTGCTGCAGTCTGAGAGACAGCTGTTCCTATGGGGAGAGGCAGCAGGCAGATAGAGCCCCTCTGCTCTCGCCCCACGCCTCTTTACACACTTTCTTCATCTATCCATCAACCATCATACTCAGTCGCATCCTTTCCTTGAACATTAGCCCGTTCCTCGTTCTGATACCAACCCTCAACACTGGGTTCACCCATGCACAGCCTTTGTTTCCCACCTCATTACTTCCCATTTACAATGCGAACACATTCCAACAAGAATGTCTTTTCTTTTATTAGACTTCAGAAATGGTGGTAATGTCTGTAAGCATGAGATGTTCCGGAGCTTTCTGTTTAATGGCACACATGAAGACTGCGGAGGAGATATTTATGTTTTGGAAGCAACCACCAAGATTTTACATCAGGAACCGGATACTAAATATTAATAAATGTAAATAAACAGTGACAAAGCACACAGTGCTGTCTGGGCAATGACACAGACAGGGCAGAGGGATGCAAGGTCAGATGATCTCACTGGTGGTCAATGTGGCTTACATGCATCATTGAGCAGAGCCAAGTCAAACTGTGTTTCGGCGTTCAGCCATCTGGAGATGACCACTAGCATATCGTGGCTGCATAAGATGTGAAGTGTCTTACCCTACAGCTCTGCTCTACTGAGATTCATTTCTGTCATGTTGAAAGCTGCATGCTCCCTGTTTATGTTGACAAATCACTGACGCCCACGAGCAAATGCACTCTCACCACCATTTCTCCTTCTCCCCATATCTCTGGCTCCTGCATGGCACATAAGATAGCAACATAAAGAGGAGGATTCTCCACAGTTTTCATATGATTATGAGGTTAAACTGGTCAGGATGATATTCAGCCTCTCCGTGTCTGCACAAGGAAACTCTGTTCATAATTCTGTCTTTGTTAACAACCCTGGTTTGCCTCCAGCCCCGCACCCATCCTGGGAAGAGATGTAATCCTAAAGTGAACTCTGCATCACCTCTACCACGGTTAGAAGGAAGTGAGAAGAGCAAGGTTCACTCCACCGGGTATCAGATGCATATCTACGTAGAAGATTTTGCACAGAAACTAGACTTACACACACAGTTAGTAGTCTCTTTGGGACAACCATCAAGAGTCCAGAGAGAAAGAGAGGGACATTCAGTAGGTACAGCCTGAGAAAATACAAATTAGAGTCAGTCAGAAACCAGGAGATACTGTTCAAACACTACCATATGAATAGAAAAGGTGCTGCGGAACAAGGAAAACTAGTAAAAGAACAACGGCAGCGAGAGAGGCGATTCACACAATGCCAGCTGTGAATGGAGCGCGCTGCTCATGTTTGTTTTAGCTGAGGCTGTCAAAGAGGCAGAAGTGAAAACAGCTCGCTGGAGATGGAAGCAGCAGCTACGTACCGTCTGCTCTCAAAGACAAACAGACAAGCAAGGATGACATTCAGCGCAGGTGAACCGAAGAAGTGATTTGCATATGTTTGCTGTGGCGTCAGAGTGAACGCCATACACGCCGCAAATATTCCATATATTTGAAGAGACAGCTAGTTAGGCGAAATGAACGTGAGGCCTTCTACGTGTGCTGCACATGAGGCAGGTAATAAGCCGTGTATTTATGAGGTGCAGTGGTGTCAGTGACATCCGCATAACCTATTCATGAGAGCCATGATGGAATCTCAGTTATCCTCCACTCCAATCTTACAGGTGACAAAAGAGGTATGCCGAGGTGAGGGGTGGGGAGAATGATAATGAAGATGAAAATAGAGAAAGGAAGCAGCAGAGGAAGGTAACAGAGACATGGTGGAAAGCGAAAGATGGGTAAATAGGGGTAGTGGAGGGAGTAACAAGGGAAGTGCTAAATAGTGGAGACAGACGAGGAAAAGGACAAAGAACAAGCAATAAGATGAGAGAAATCGAGAGACGCACTGTTGGGAGACAGAGAAAGAAGGAAGCAGAAGATTGGAGGCAAGAGCATGAGCAATTACTGAGAGGATGAGGAGAGTATTTCAATAAACCTGAACATGTCAATTCCGCCCGGCACATCCGCTACTTGTGCCCTGCGCTCTGAATACCAATGATTCGGACGCGCCATAACTGGAATTCACAATCTATACAGACAGCAAGGGCAACAGCATTAAATATTCCTCCAGAGCACGGGTGTGTGTGTGTGTGTGTGTGTGTGTGTGTGTGTGTGTGGGGGGCATGGAGACTAGCGACGCATGGCCTTGCGTAGAAATGAGGGGCAGTAGAGAAAAAGCGGGTGTCACACCTCGGAAGTTGTTGTTCTCTCTTTTGTTTCCTTTTTGATCCACTGACAGAGAAGAGGGCAAGTAAAGAGGAAATGAGAAAAATGAAACACTGCTACACTGCTCCCCAGATTTCTGCTTAAGTCTATTCATCCCATTCAGTTTGTGACTTTAATTCCAACTCTAAGTGCTTTTATTTATCATTATTGATCATTTCATTTCAGCCAGATTGCACGATAAATACCTGTTGATACCTGACCTGTTCACTGTTTCTTTACTGATGCTGCCTAGAAGTGGAGGGGAGGGACATGTTCTGGACCCCGGGTGGTTGTTCCTGTCTCCACCACGACAACAGATGGCATCCTACTCTGCCTGGGCATGACGTCAGGAAGACACAAGGAGGACCACAAAAACGCCAAGAACACAGGGACCTCCTAGTTGAGGCTTACCACAGGGTATGGCCAAAGGCAGCGGACATCTTGAGCTTTATGCTCCTATCATGATTCTCAAGGGCACAGAGCTCATCACATGACAATGACTGTCCTTGGTTTCGCGGACAAAGTTTGACACACACCCAAACACCAAAAACTACAATCCTCCAAGGGACCAACAGCATCCTAGTGGAGCTGAGGTCATAGCCTTCAAGCGTAATCAAGGGTCAAAAGTAGAGCAGGAACTGCTGAAGGTACTGTTTGCTTCTTAAAGAAATACTGTTTATCCATCTCATTTTAAAAATAGCATTCCACTTATTTAGCATTGCACTCTGGAGGTGTGCTGTGTAAATGTCCACATTGTCCAAACCAGGTTCGTATCACTGCATTCAATACCCAAGCCGAGAAAGCTCCCTTTAGAGCTACAGAACAGACTACGATATACAACTTGTCATACCTTTTCACAGCCTGAGTTGTACTCCATGTGACATTTAAACTGCTCATGGTGGAGTGCTTTTTTAGAAGTATGATTGGAAGCAGCTCTGACATCTTAGTAGCTTGTTCTTTAATAAAGACTAGTAACTGGATTCAGCAGTTTCAATGGATTTCAATACTAACCCAGAGACATGGCAAAAAAAGAAATGTGTGTCAAGACATATCAAAACACTCCTGGAGTAAAATCCGTGTCTCCGCTGCTTCACCAATAAATTGCTAAATACAACAAGCTATTGCCAAGCTTTGGAGCCATGAGCAGGCGACATAGAAGTAGTGTGTTGTGTATGGGAGATCCTGAGGATAGAGATCAAGCACATGTTATTTTAGAAGATTTTTAGAACTGTTAAAACCTCCTTCAAGCCTACCCGTGGTCAGTATTTGATATTGAAAAGCTACATTTTCAGTGGACTATTTCTTTAATATTAAGTTGACTTCAGCTGCACTTTCATCTGTATAGCTGACTTTGGGATACATCATATTATATCTTCCACTGCTGAGCACTATTTGCCCCTCCATGCTTTCTAGCTCCATTTTGCACCCCCTCTCTTCTGTTACCTGGCCTCACCCTGAGGCCTATTATAAGTACATTAACGCTAATAATGGATTATTGACCATAATGATTCAACCACTTTCAAGCCAACGTCAGCACCTGTCCTGCTGAGCAAGAAGGTTGGATGGAAAAAGTCCTCACTATTCCTCAGTGCAGACAGAGGAAGGGCTCGGAGCATTAGTTTGTGTCTGAATGATAAATGGCTGGTAAAGAGAAAGGACTGAGGACCTCTGTGGTCGGGTTTGAACGCACTCTCTGCAACCAAAGGCCACCATGCTTCCTAGGCTGTGATTAAAGTGAGCCATGTGAGGTTAAGAAGATAAGTGTGCCCCAGCCAGGAAGCCCCGCTAAGGAGAATTAGCCAGGTGGAGGTGATTACCAGGTAAGACATATTTTCCGTCTGCTGACCCTCTAGGAAAAGTTCAGAGTGTTACTCTGAGGAAGAGACAGACAGAAAGGGCAGAATGGACATCATATAGCCAGGATATAGCAGGTCAAAAGTGAGCCATGTTGTTTAGTTTCTTATCCGATAACAAAAAAGTCAAGTAGGACCGTATGTGATCGATAACACTGGGAATATATTATAAACAGTGTGTACCGTCTACAGGAACAATATGGTAAACCCATCCGTATTGGTTCCCAAAATTGTGCAAGATACATTTTGGTGTTTGGACCAATTCACAACCAGGGGGTCAGGGAGGGGTTACAAGATATGTGTAGCAAATAATAATAAATAAATAATAAACTATTGGCTACATATAATACACCAATCTTTGCTTTTTCATGGTAAATACTAATACTAATATAGTTTTACCTCCTCAGGTCTTTACGGGGCCACAAGCAAATGTGGCCAATGCAACAAACACAAATCTATGGATTCATGCCACATTTCATATGAAACTTTCCAAGGTTGAGAGGTCTCAATCCACAAGACCAATTTGAAAAAAAACCTGGGTGATGAGTGGAGAGGTAATGGTCTCTCCTCTCTCTCAACAGCTATCATAAAGGTACACTTACAATGCCCTTCGATGCTCAGTTCAAACTGTTTTTACACAGGGCAGCTTAAAAGGTTATCAATGTGTGCAGCAGAGTGCAGCTCAAAGAAAGGAGGAGTGCTGAAAACATCTATGAAAGACCAACTAAAAAACAAGACAAAAAAAAAAAACATAAAAGCTGCCTGTTGTCTGATGAGGAATGGACCAGAAAAATTAAACTGTCCTGGCCTATTTTCACACCAGTTCAAAATGACTGGACAGGAAATTGACAATGTAACAACATATTTTGGTGCATATTTTGGGCAATTTGTCATTTTCTGAGAGCATGCCTTGTCCCTATGAATTGCACTCCTCTTGATACAAAAAGCACTGAATTGAACTGACAAGAATGAATTTTGCTTGACCAAGCTGGAAAATGAAAGGCAAGAAATGTTTTCATCTGAGAGAGAGTGTGTGACAACTGAAACAAGCATTTTCTTTTTCATTCAGACAGGAAAGGAAAATAATGGTACAATTACGTGAATTATATCCAAACCTGAATTCTTCCGCAACATGCATGCATTTCCACCCATTTCCATGTGTGAAGTACGGAAAGATGTGGCAGGGTTAACAATAGCGTAGTGACTGAGGGAGGGGTGACCAGATGACCTTGGAACAATGACACGTCCTGAACACTCCCTAAATACAGATCCAGAGTTGACTGAAATTTTCCATGATGAATTTAATTTTAGTATTTGACTGAACATATTTTAATAGTATCAGCATGCTATCATGCAAACTATAGTATCTGAGATCTGTGTTGATATTGTAGGAACATAGAGAATATCTGATCTTTTCCCTGCTCTTTTTTTTCTACTGCTATTAGAAAACAAGGATTCATTTTGTATTGTGGTTTGGCCACTGACAGAATCCTGGCTGCAGCGGAGCCGAATCCTCGCACCATGTCTGCTTTAGTCAGCATTGCCTCCAGAGCACGTCTCCCAGTCACGCACCAACAACCCCTGACTGAAACGACTGGTAAATAAATAGGCGCAGCTCGTTGTCTTGTCTGCCCCTGCTAAACATGGAAATGCACAAACCCCTGATTGCACAAGAGGGAGAAAATAGTAGGAGGGCAAATTAAAAAGACTTGGCAGTCAGTTTCTGCCAAACCAGCGGTAGAATGTTTTTGCTTGCCTGGACACATTCCTCAGGCGTCCCACCCTATTATTATTAGAAGTGTGTGTGTATGTATGTGTGTATGTATGCGTGTGTGTGTGTGTGTGTGTGGGGTACAAGGCATTCCGAGTATGTTGAGGAACAGCGTCTCTTTGCCATGATAACCCACCGTGCTTAAGTTGTGTCCTTCAGCTGTCATGCTTGACTTGGTATATTAGAAAATACATCATTAGACATGTGGTGATGATTTTGAGAAGAGCTGTAGTTCCACAAAATTGTAAAATGATTAGGACTTGGCTGTCCAAACGCTTGCCTTGGGAAGACGGTTCCAGAGGAATAAAGCTGAATTGGTACCAGAACAAAACCTCTCAGATGACAAATTATTGAGGGTTACTTGCAGGGTTTCACAGCCATTAGCCCAGAGCCACAAAGTGCTGAGTCCCTACATTAATATCATTTATAAAGGGAATCAAAGTGAATAAATCTTAAATGACTGATTTCACAAATAAATAATTCAATCCGAGTAAATTCTTATTTAATCTAAGTAAAACAAATTCTGTTTAGTGATTTGATTTAGAATTTGGGTTTTCATATGCCCAGTTGCTGTATTTTGTTATTCTGTTTTATTCTAGCAGTTCTAATATTATTGATGTTTTATATATACACACACACACACACACACACACACACACACACACTACTTTAGAAAACAGTTTTACATTAAAGGAATAGGGAAATTTGCTTTTTTACAGAGTTAGATTAGAAGATCAATGCCTCTCTCATATCTGTCTGTTCTGTCCAGAGTTTAAAAAAAAAAAAACCCCAGCCTACCAACACCACTAAAGCTTACTAATTAACACTTTATATCTTCTTTGTTTAATCTGTCCAAAAAAAATGATGTGTAAAAATGAGGACAGATTAATTTTTCTTGCCCTCAGACACAGCGAGACTCCTGCTGCCAGTCTTTATGCTAAGATAACTTGCTGCTGGCTGGAGGTTAATATAATTCACAATCATGAGTGGTATAAATCTTCAACTCTGCGATAAAGCATATAAGTGATTTCCCAACATGCCGAACTATTCTTGACTTGAAATATCGATAAAAAGCCCTAAATCTTGAGTTATGACGCTTTACTGCTTCAAGTAAGAGTACAACAGCAAGCATGTGCTCAACTGAGGCGGGACTCGTGTTTACCACATTAAACCGTATCTATGCACAAATAGGCTACAGTCAGAAATCAGTTTCAAACCCTCGGAAGCTGCATTTCTCTAATTCTAGCTAATATTGACTGGGCTCCAGGTATTTGAATCTATTTGAATAGTAGCACTGTGACCTTGGCTTCAAATGAAGCAGATTATTCAGGAGAGAAAATTAGAAAGAGTGAATGTGTATGCAGGGTGTGAACACAGCCAAAAACACACACCCCATGTAAAGACACCTCCCACCTCCTGCACTGCATCCCCAGCAGAGACAGAGACCACACAGCTCGCTGTGCCATCATTCCTCTGCCTCCGCTGTGTATTTACCACGCAGAGACAAATGGTCTCCTGGCACTGTAGCACTTTAATGAGCCCTGGGGGGTCTGAAGGAAGCACATCTATCAACACAGTTTTATTTCAATTCACCGCTACCTCCCACAAAGACATGTGGGTATAAAAAAATATAGCAAGAAATACACAAAGAATGGATAATCATTGTCAATATTGTAAAGGAACAAGCTCTGGAATACCAAGCCTGTTTGATTGGAAGCGGGAAATCACACCTCTATTACAGCTTCCACTACTGATTCAAACACATTTTACATAGAGGGGGAGTCTACAGTATGCAAGGTCTTCACCATTCTTATCTGATATAAATTCCAGATTAGTACAACAGGTTTGGTTTTGAATTAAGGCACTGCTGTTTTTCACAAGTCAATCAAAACCAACTGTTTGCATTGGGAAAGTGGTCACAGACTTTTGAACCCAACTATGTCACGCCAATGTCATTTTCAGTAGCACGAGCTGTGGTAGTAAGCAATTGGCATCTCTTCCACGCAATTTGTGTGATAGTTTTGCTATTGACATATTTCTGGCTCTGGCACAGAAAGATGACATCCTTAAAGCTGTGATCGGCTTGGTTGGTTTTACAATCTGAACAAATTGAGACCTATTTGAGTGACTGAAAAAAAAAATCTGGTATATCAGGTCAGAAAATCAATTTGCCACAGGGTATCTATTTGCTTGGACAGACTGCTGCAGGTCTGATGAATAAGTGGTTGTTGCTAGATAAAAAAAAAAGAAAAAAAAAACTAAAATAAAAAACACCAAACAGGGCTGAAAATGGATTTGTTCTGCTTTTAAAATGTCACAAAATAATGAAAATTACAATAATTAAAAATCTGAAAAAAGCAGCAAATCCTCACAGTTGAGCTTGAACCAGCAAATGTTTGGCATTTTTGCCTTATAAATTACCATTATTGCAATGGTACAAACCTCTGACGAAGGTCGAAAGCAAGAGCAGTGTGCAGGATATTCTTCTTTACAAGACAATAATGACGTTTTCCAACGCACCTGCGACCTTCTCCTCATCGAGATGCCTTATGAATTACAAAAGACTGATCAATTAACTGACTATGTGTCAGCAATTCCAACAGGATAATGGTTTACATACAACATGATACCTACTGTGAGTGTATCTGTGTATCCTGCCTGATGCCTTGGTTAAAGATTCTGTCCAGAGTTGACAGATGAGGCCACAGCTGCCCATTAAGGAGCCACTTACTGTAACTTCCCCTCTGACTAATCCATCCCATCAGCCATCATACCTACATTTAGACCAGTGGCTGACATCCAAATGCGCATGAAAACACATACACACACACACACAGCCATGCAAACACAACTCATCAGATCAATTAATTAGTCTTTGACCACTCATTTATCCCCCCGTTATTCAGCCATCATTTCCTGCCTTGTAGTATAAGCACATCTGTAACTCCTGTGATGTGTGTGTCTGACCTCAGTCTCGGGCACAGCCATTTCATTAGCTGGATCAATTAGCCTAAACATTTGTTCCAGTTTGCCACTGGGGGGAAATACCTGACACAAATTGAGAGAAAAGACAACTCCGGGCGGCTGAAATCTCCTCAATGTGTGTTGACAGCTCCAACCTGAACATATGGCTTCTTGTTCTCTTTGAGCATAATGTTGTTAGTTTAAAGTGAAAGACTGGCAGACTGTGCATGGCAATACAATAAGATTATGTATGAAGTAATTAAGATCCCAGAGGCACGGGTTTATCTTCATTCAGATTACCTGTCCTGCGTGATTTCTCACAGTGGGAGGTTTGGCTCAAAGATGGCCACCACTTCACCTCTATTATCTAATCAAGCTAATCAATTCAGCATCAGGGATCTGTGTGTCTCTGTGTAAACCAATTTTGACTTAATTTATTTCAGTTCTAATGTAACTGTCACTGGTATACAGTTTCAAAGGCCAAATCAAAGTTTGGAGTGCAGCAGTTTCTGTGGAGCTGCTGTTAACCCTCCTTTCGTTTGGTTATGATTCATCACACCACAAGAAAAAAAAACGTTACTTTACTTATGTCTTGAAATTGAATTATTCACAGAAAGTATTTTTGAACATGCCCCAGTGACTCTGTAGTCAGATCTGACAGAACAGGATGTCAGGTTGTTATATAATTGCTCTCTTCTTGGTGACCATCTTGAACTACATTCTGTAGGTGTGTAGGCATGAGAATAATACTATTCTTATATGCTTGACTTGGGTTCACTGATTGATTTATTACTGGACTTACCTCATGCTAACCTCATGCTAAACATGAAATTGGTGTGATCTGTGTGATCCTCATTATTCTGTGGACATTTTTGGTGCAAAGTCATACTTATACACCACTGCTGATGACTTGAATTTTTCCAAGGTGATGCACTTTGGTTGTTCAGGAATTGAAGCCATTAATTCTTATATTAGAATTATTTTTTATGTACTCCTAACAAAATTAATTTCTGGTAAGCACAACAGTGTTTTTGAAAGATGATTTATGAGTACGGTGGGTAGAATAAGAATCACTTATTTGTTATTTCTGATGGTGGGTGATAGCAAAAAATGATGAAGCAGATAATATTGCTGTGAACGATGATCACAGGGTTTGGATAATGGATCTGACTGATCCAAGAAAATGACTTGACTGCAAAAGATCAAAGTCATTACAAAGGCTCCATGCCTCCACCTCTCAGCCAGTCTGGCGAGTGCTGCGGTATAAGTTTACCGTTTACAACAGTCCTCCCACGCAAATATGTCAACCAAGTATCTGTGTATTCTCACCACTCACCACATAGTTGTTAATGAACTGACTTTGGCAACAGTTTCCTGGCGCAGCCGGCTGAGCTTCAGCCAAACAGCCTTTGGAGAGTGTTATTGCTGACCGCCAGCTGGATTAGAGGGTTAACCAATTAGCAGTAAGAGGATGGGTCAGAGTACTGAGTCAATCCCAATCTGTGGCCGAGCCTGCTAAGAAGCTGCTAATCCACCATCAGGTCACATCCGCTAACACTACAGGGGCCGCAGAGGTCATGGAAACAGAGAAAAGGCAGAGGGGTCAATCAGGAGCTTCATTTGGCATATTCTTGATTGGAAATTTAGAATATTGGAATCTGAACTTTCTCACTTTATATACAAAAAAATAACAATGAGAGGGATTGGGTTTGCAAATTAACTGTACTGTAATAGACAAACAGCAAGCAGCAAAAAAATGAAGAACAACAACCATACAAATTAATAATAGCCCTTGTTTTTCTTTACCTAGCCACATTTTATAGAAATGAACATCCCCAGGCAAAGTGAAGAATAAATTAGATACATAACTTACATCACATATTAAACACTCATTAAACAACTGGATTTTCATTTCATTTTTCATTTCAAAGTTCTGTGTCTCCTTTTGTGGTGGAAGACATTATGTACAGAACAAATGAAAGAGACCTGAGAAATGTCACACAACAGATGAATACTAAAAAACAACAAAGCTATCAACATTTATTTTCTTCTCCACATTCTCTGCACTGGCAACTGAGTCATTATCACACTTCAAAGACAAAGCATTTATGACCAAAGGTTTCATGCACATGCATCATCACATGGTACAGAGAAGAGGTGTAAAGATGAAAATACATATGCCCCCCCCCCCCCCATGCACAACAAATTCCATGTGCAAAGACAAAGGCGCTGGTGTTGTTAATCACAACGGGGATTAGTGAAAGCCATGTCACAGTTTTCTTACATCTCCTATTCAGTTTCTTTTTCCTCAACAAAAAATGTTGCTAGCTGCAGTAACACACGTCTGGTAAATTAGAATATGCAGTAGCTCATTACAGTTTACTGCTGCTGCCGCCACAGTACGGCTTTGATGAGGAAACACACAGCTTGTTTTCTGTGTATTAGCAGAACAACTGTAGTGTGTCAATGCCTGCTTTAGCTTTAATTTTGAGGAAATCTCATCCAGTCTGACAGGATGTTAACAGCAGGATGCAAAACTAATGTGATGGCTGCTTGAGCTCGTTCTGTCTACAATATATAAGCTTCCTCGATCTATTTAAGCTTGGCTCATCTGTGGAAAAGATCATTTTGGTTATTCTTGCCTGCAAATGTGAACAGAGAGTCGTCAACCCCCCCCCCCTCTCATATTGGGAAAAGGCTGAATCTCCATGGAGACCATGACAATGTCACCTCCAGGTTCAGGAAATCCACCTTTATCTGATCAGTGCACCAGTTGATTACCCCCCGACTGGAGATATTGAACATCTGAGCTACAGTATCTGAGAAATGCACATCTATTTGAACTTACATACTGGTAATATGTGACTGAACAGATGCAGAAGATAGTGTGTTTGATCTGCTGCAGTAAAAATGAATCAGGATGAACAGTGAAAAGCATCTTAGTCAAAGCCTCACACACATTTTAGTTCTAATTAAAATGTCATTTATACTGCACAAGTAAATATCACTAATTTTTCCCCTAGTATAGATGTCACACTAGCCTGTCAGCCTCCCATAGCTTCACTAATTGTCTACAGCTTGCCCTCTGTTTTCTGCAGGGCCTGTTAACCTAATAATTCCAGGCACTGTTTTTAGCTTTTCAAGTGGAAGTGTTGTTAGGAAACAGTCAAGATGACCATTTTTGGTTGTAAGGCTTTTAGCCCAACACAGGCAGCCATGTGGAAGGTGCACAGACACTCCAGGACTTGGAGGACACACAATTCTCCTTGCATGCATGTATGCACAAACTGGCGCACATACTAACACTTTCTGCACTGGATGTTGCCTCCCATTCCCAGTTCAGACCTGCAGGAAGGTGTTTGCATGAATTAATTATGATGTGTGAATATTGAATATTGGTTTCCTACTATATTTATTGGTTACACACTGAGCAAGGCTCTCCATATTCCCAGAGATCTTTCCATTAGTCGAAGCTTTTAGTAAGGCTTTCTATTTGTAAAGATTATTTTCATACAGCCATATTTCCAGACATGACAAGCTTATCTTTATTATAACCTTTTCAAAATGTAATGAAAATGAAATAAACATTGTTTGAAAAACTTTGTCTCTTATCTTTTAATTCATGCTTCCCCACTATCTTTAGATTTGTCTTTTTTCAATCCTGCTCCTTCGCCAGCTGACTGAGGCACAGAACTCGTCTGAGGAGAGAAATATAAATTCTAGGCTTATCAGTCAAATGGGAAGTAAGTCAGAAGGGTTTCACCTCAGACAGGGCATACAGAAAGGGAGATAAGGTACAAACTGAATTGAAAATGTATTATCTGAATAAAAGAAAAAATTCTCAGGTGAGTGAAAGAATAAAGGGAGCAGAAGATCTAATTTTTATGAGATATGATCAACGATGAAATAAATCATGTTTCATCAGAAATGGTGAAAATACTCCCAAAGAGAACAGCAGAATGAAGTTTGTTTTACGGTTTGACCAGCTATATGTTACAGGCGTGTATTTGAGGACTGAAGTGCATAAAAAACAACTCCAAAGCATTAACCCACAAGCTTATTCAAAATAGGTTTAGCATGGGCTAAAGATCCCACAGGGGATATGCACAACTTAGATGTGGGACGACTCTCTCCAACACAGCAGCAAAGCTACTGACAGTTCTATAAATCCTGTTTCTATCTCCATTGCGCTAAATGTGCCATCCAAATGCCTAAGCCCCTGGTGCTAATGGTACGCACTCAGCTGTCAGATTAAGGCTCATTTACTCCCAGCAGGGTCTTCAATTACCAATGATTAAAACCCCCTTTGGTGCTCTGTTTTAAGAGAAGCGGAATCTGTCTAGATTAAGAAGAGCCCAGAGAAAGAAAGAGCAAGAAGGTGAGGACCCCGGATGGTGAATGTTTCAGTTTACTTACTTTCAAGGAAGAGATGTACAGGGATGCAAACTCATCAGGGGTGAAAAAGGTGACAAGATGCAAAACCTTTAGGGGGAACTTGGGGCATGGCCTCCTGGGAAGAAAGAAATTAATATCAGCTTTAAAATATGGATTTACAGTTTATTTGGACATGAAGATATAAGGCAAACTTACCCAAGAGTTTATGTAATGTTACTGCTACAAAAGTAATGCAAGGGGGGGGGGCATCAGTTCAGGGCACATTATGACATTGCTATATAAACAAAAAAAGTTGTGTTTGTGTGTTGCTTTATTACAGCTATTTTAACAGCTGTTTGGTCAATTACAAAGACAGGAGTGAAGGGAAGAGGGAAGCTCTCAGTCTACACTCTTCTCAGGTGCAAAGAACCTGCCAAGCACACAAGCCAGGACGTACGTACAAGAGGAGCATTAAATATCCCCAACATAAATTAAAAACACACAGTATTGATATACAGTAAATGGGTTGGCCAATATATCAGAAACCCTAATTCGACAGCACCACAAACTCACTTGCATATCAGACAGTCATCAAACTTTGCTTGAGTGGGTCAGTTCAACATAAGTTTTCAGTTTAGTTTATTTCACTTTAAATCTATGAAGAGTCAGGCAGATGTCCCTAAGCATCCAATGTTATGGCTCATTTTTTGTGTTTTTAATGGCTTTTGGATGACAGTGGTGTTTTATAGCTCCATCAGGCTTTGGCCACACAGACAATACTTACCAGCCTTATCCCTTTATATGGGACTTTTAATATCAAGCATGATCTAAACCAGCTGAGGACAGTGCCACTAAGTAGCTCTTATCTCTGCAGATAGCCAAACAGAGGCAGATAGTACAGCGGTAAATAGATAAAACAGGACACAGTCACTCTATTACAGCAGGGGACATGGTTCTGATTTAATATGTCATCCAGAAAGAACACAGAGCCACCCGTCATCTGTTCAATTCTGTTTATGTGTGCGTCAGTCTCACTCTGTACCCATCTCTGTTACTTAAAGAGACACACACACACACAGTGTAATACTAATTCTATAAGGTCATTCTGTTTACAGTATTCATTGACCAAAGTGTTACACTCCATTAAAACCCCATGTTGACAAAGCTGTGTAGGAACAGCTGACTTGTCACAAAAGGACCTCTGCCATGTTTGAATTACTCAAAACCTTTCAGAATTACTCCTGTGCAGTTATTTGTGCAGTAACTCTGGTTTGGTCATGCAGCCCAAAAAACATATTTGGCTGTATAGTTGAGGGTGGGAAGCTGGCAACAGTTCTTGTTACACTATCAACGCCTGCTTGTTGGTCAGGGCACCTGCACAGTGCTATCACAAGATGTCAAAGATATTACATGTCTGACTGCAGCCCTGTAGCAAGGATTACAATGACTACAGTCCAACTCTAGATTGGGAAGAAATGGGCAAAGAGCACTGCTGATAAAACATCCTCAGTTTGCAAATGCACAACCAGGCAGTTAGATAGCTGTTTGTTTTCTTACGAACAGCCTGCTGCACAAGCAGACACTGCATTACCGACAAATGCGTTCAGGAACTGAGCTGTGATAAGAGGTGCTCATCTCAGTTTTTATTTTTTCAATCCAAAATGGATTCATATTTTGGAATGAAGCCGTTTATAATTCATCTCTCTCCCTCCACCTCACTCCTCTCATCTGTCTTGATCTGCTGTGTGTCATGTAGGAGCAAGCATACAGTGCAGACACTATAGACAGTGTAGACAGTGTCTGCACCCCCCCCCCAACAGTTTTAACAGAGACCCAGTTTTAAGGGAGTCAGCCCTCTCCGCTGTTTTTTCCAATCACCCCTCTCTTGTCACTTTGTCCAGCAGAAACACTGCTATGTGCACGCACTCAACCCTGCATGTATCTGCATTAACACACACACACACAGTACCTTCCATGTCACCCATGCAGGATATGTATGTGTTGGTTTTGTCTCCCCTAGGAAAACATACATACAGTAGGTGTTGTCTACTAAATGGGTAGTGGTTTGTCTTGTTTCATTTTCATCCTCAGTCTACCTCGGTAAAGCTTGAAGTTGACAGGTAGTGGGTGGCACATATGGTCCTCAGTTTCGTATATTATACACACACACACACACACACACACACAGCCATACACAAGCATACAGACAGATGTAGTACCAGCTTGGTGTTTATCTGTGTGTGACTCTGTAGGGATGGATTTAACTGGGCACGAATGATCATGTTCATGGGAGCATTGGAGAGAAAAATAGGCTGTGTGCACAACACACATACACACACACTCACAACTCTCCTCCACGCCAGTCCCTTTTAAAAAAGGCCTACAAAGCTTGGCTGCCTGAGTTAAGCTCCTTTTTAGTCCGTGCTCTAACGCCTACGTACCTGCAAGTGACCCAGTTGCCCCAGAGCACCCACTACAGATGTGATGTTGTTCTAACTCATGAGGCTACAGAGGTTTTCCCAGTCCTAAATATTGCCAGGTAAATAATCTGTGATTTGACTTGTAAATAAGACATCTATCCCCTTTAAATGAAGATAAATGATGTGAAGCTTTAAGGCAAAATCTGCACCATAAATCAACGTTAAAGAGCGTTTGCCGTTAGTCGTCTCTCCCTCTTGGTGTTTGTGCAGCTCTCTGTACTTCTGTGGCAGTATCACAGTCTGCCAGGGGTTACACACTCACCACCACACCCCCCCCGCCTGTCATGGCATGTGATGTTTTTCTAATTACTCTGAAAAATGACGGAGAGCGTCTCCATCCGAGTGTGTCGCTGACTGCGCTACCACCGGCTGCCTAGACATACATCACTCTAATTGGCTCAAATGGCTCTAATATATGCCACCATGTTGCCTTCATGGATCAGCAGTGTCGCCTTTTGAAAATCAATACAGGAACAGCATGCTGGGACAGAGGAGTGTTACGTTCAATAAGCAGCCCAATGACTTTGGTATTTCACTGTTAATCTTTTTTCTATCCACCAGTGCTGAGAGCGGTAATTGGCGGTAATTGGAGTAACATTAGGGCCTGAGATAGAGACAGGAAGTGTTTAAAAATGTCAGGATATACAGTGTTTTGTGTGCATCTGTGTCTGTTTGAGTCAGTGGGTGTGTATCTATGTGTCTGCGGTGAAACATTTTTTGTAACTATAGATACTGTATCCTGAAACATAATAAGGACCTGGAAGTATAAAAAAACAGTGGGTCAGTGATTGATGCAGCAGGGCACTGATGTTTAGTGATGTACATAAGGCTCAACTTTTCAATGTGTGGGTGACATGGTGACACCTGTAATCTCTGGTGAACTGACAAATTGCATATTGCTGCACTAGGGTAGTATAGGCCATATAAAAAGGTGATTGACATCACATTGCAAGAGCATCAGACTTCCAAAACACTTACTTGAAAGGCAATCTGATAAAATAAGACTTTTGAGCTGATCAACTATTTGAGAAACAGCACATTCAAAAACATTAAGTGATTAAGATTTACACAGACCACTATCATATGATTCACAGTAAAAAAAGAATATAATTGCTAATGAAAGTTTGCAGGATGTCATCTGTGACAAAGCGTTGCTAACAGCATTCAGAACATCACTAAAAAGTAATACACCCCATTTTTATGTTTTATAATAGACAGACACTTTTGATCATCACACAGACCTGGTGTTTCATCTGCACCTGAGAGATATCTTCAAAGGGACATCAAAGTCATCATTTTAATAATAGATAGTAACAGCCCTGAGAGGTTGCAGAAATAAGCATCAAAATCCCAGTGATCCTCATTGATTTAATTCGTTTTATGTCCAGTCAGTTTGTTTAATTGTGCTGCAGAGTAAAAACAGACAAAGCGCAGCCTTTTCTTGAGTAAAGATTCACATTCAATTCAGCTAACTTCTCGAGTCCACCCGGCCTTAATAAAGCCACATTGTTGTTTACAGTGAACAACATAATAAACATACTGTTGTTCAATACCAGGCAACAATACATAATTTACGATACATCTCTACTCTGATTCAAGCCAACATGACACATCACGCTTTCCCATCCAAAAACTGTCTTCTTACTGTAGCACTGAACATGCTTGTTTGCTATGACATTTGGACTGTGGTCACATGTTTCTTGTCCAATGAATGAGTGGGATAGCTGGACCACAATCCTGCATGAAATTGGTACAGTATGTTTTCATCTATGTTATACATACCAGATGTGTTAGAAAACTGTCCTAGAATTCTAGTCTTGATTTTCTCTTTTCAATTCAGTATCACAGACTCTGACTCAGTGAGAGGTGATATACTGAATTCCCTGCAGAATGTCCTTGATAAAGCACTACTGGGGGGTCTCCTCATCATTCCCTGAACTGATGTGTTCTCTATCTATATAGTCTATCTGAGATTAAAGAACGAGGGGGGGGGGGGAGAAAAACAAACTATATTGCCCGCCAGGAGACATAGATCACTGTCACCATGGTGGAAATGGAAGACGGCCTTGCAATGGGAACATTTTGCCAGGAAATATTTTACCTTCCACATTCTCTCCATCTCTACCGTTCTCTCTCTGTCTTCCTCTCCCTTATCCAGATGTCCTTTGATAAAGCAGCTGTACAGGAGATTTCAGCTTGTGTCATTGGTCTTCATTTGGGGCCATGAAATGGTTTGAGAAATGATAAACACTGGCTCTCAGTAGGCATGTACAAAACCTCTGCCGCACTGGGATTCTGACCGTGCCTAAAAAATAAACCCAGGCCTTGGGTTTTTGCTACCTTATCACACCAGTACAGCTGTTGGTGCTCAAAGAGGCTCAGCTGCCTTCCTCTCTGTGTGTGTGTGTGTGTGTGTGTGTGTGTGTGTGTGTGTGTATGTATATATATATATACATAAAAAAAGCGTTTCACAGAGCAAGAGACAGAAAGGGAGAATGAGGTGAGACAAATAGAAGCAGAGGGATGGAAAAAACCAAAAACAAAGAATGATTCTGAAACTTGTGGTTGCCATGTAACACTAGTTCACTGGTCAACATTTTTTCATATGAATATTTTGCATCAGTTTTATGCCATAAATACATCATCACACTTTGGGCAATAAAACCCATTTTCATAGTCTTTGTAACTTTGTAAAGGAAAGACAGAATTATTGCAATGTGCAGCATGCGTCCAGTAACGGGTAGTATTGGAGGACCCAGGTGGCAGAAGGAAAGTTGCAGTCTGCCTGACATCTGTGCCCCCCCCCCCCCATTCCTGGATCTCAGCATAAACACTGCTGTGTGGTGGTGGACACTGGTTATAAACGGTGGAGATAAGAGAGTGATCCATGAAGTGCCCCAGCCAAGTGACATGACATCTAGACAATGCTCAGATATAGTAAATGATCATTTGTGTCTGTGGATGGAGTCCATGACAGTGCATTTCATCTGATGTTATTTCCTGAACCTTCATGTGACACTGCGCTGCATAAAATGAGTAAAACCTACTTCTCTGTTTGCCATGAAAATACATACAGAAAAATCAAGTCATGAAGACCGTGGGCTACATACAGGATGTTGCTCCAGTTGGCCACAGCCTATGTAAACGTGATTGAATACTTTGAGTCACGAGCAGCACAGACCTGATGACTGCTCAGTGGTGTGTGGGAGACCCATCCAGGCACACTTAATAGAATGCGTGTTATGGCAGCCATGTTACATCTGGGCCCTGAAAATAAATAAACCAGGACCCAAGGGAGGACAAATGGCTGGAGACATCTAAACATGCACATACAAAGACTGGCAGAGATTACAATGTGTTCAAGAAATGCACACTCAGACATGTGCATACACAAACATACCGTATGCATGACTTGTGTCAAATTCAACCATTCATACACGCTGTATATTGTTCAATATGTTCCACAATACTAGTAAGACGACTACTACTACTACTACTTCATTCTAGTAATTTTGTAATAATTTTTTCGTCTCCAACGACCTTGACTTTTAGTAGATGTACTTGCTAAAGGGCTAAAATCATTTTCTTTCCTTTTTTCTAATTACTATAGAACGTGACATTGTCAATACACTCGAAGCCATTTGTGCCAAAAACCTGGACACCGCTGATTAATTGAAACTTAGAAAAGCTTCTAAAAGCCCAAAATTTGTTTCAGCATTGATCAACAGATGAAATTCATTGATAAAGTACCATGGACATAAAGGGCAATAAAACTCTGACAGAACTAATGAAAAAATGAAACTGCTGATATTATAGAGAAAATATGACAACTCCAGGCTGCAGCAGGGTGACCTAAGTGTTTCTAAGCTTGTAGCTGATAATTATTAAAAGTGTTTTTTCCTCCAACAAGGTTCTTACAGTTAAGAGCCAAATGACCAATGGCCCAGATGCTGGCTGAACCTTGAAACAATATTTCCTGCTTTTAGACCCATCAATCAAGCTCTGCTGGACATTGAAATGATATCATGGACACAACATGACCCATCATGTTCCCTTGATAATTCTACCAGCCCATTTCCTAAATTACGTGTGCAGCTCATCTGTCCATTAATTTTAGTCATAATTAACTGCTCTCTCTCCTCTTGCTCCATTGTCCAGCCTCTTCTCAAAACCCCTCAGAGTAGAAAAACTATCTCCTTGTATTAGTCATTATGAAGCAGCTCTCTCCCTTCCAATATGCAGGTGTCTTACATAAAGTTTTTACCTTGCTGTAGAGCAAAACAGCCATACATGTTTTGGGATCCAGAGGGTCTGATGATCAGAGGTTATGAATGAAAATTGTGGCATCCAAAATGTACAGCCCTGACCCTCATTTGGAGTAAAATTGTTTATATTTTTTACTTACATGGAATACCTTGACATTAAGGTGAACCTGTATACTTGCTTGTTCTATATGTGCATACATGCAATGGACACGTACAAGGGGAGCACATGCCCAGGGAGCACATGGTCAAAGTGGCTGATTGATGGTGACAAATCCAATAATAAAACATGGACTAGAGCTCTGTGTCCATGTCAGGGAATATCCCAGCACACAAATAAATAAACAAACATGGACCAATAGCACACACCAAATTGGGAGAGAGGGAACAAACCCTCCAGGGAATTCTATGGGCTGCATAATGAGTTGGCAGATGATGCAAAGGCCTCAGCTAAAGGCCTGGAGGACTAATAGACTATGTACAAACAAACAGTGCCCTGAAATTCTGTCTGAAGTGTGACCAGGAAAAACAAGGTCACCTTTCCACCCACCCCACCCCCTCCACATTCACAAACTTTCTAAATGTTCCTGCCCGTGTTTACAGACCTGCCAGATAAGAATGTAGAGAGCTCTTCTCAGGGCCACACACAGTTTTAATTGTGAATGGATAAATGAGCCATTCATAGCTTAAAAAGGCTACAATCTGAAACATGAAACAGAGCAAAACAGCAGCTCACTCACATAAACTGAGGGTTAATTGCAGAGATGTTCACTCACACATCAGTCCTTGCAAACACACCGGAAGAGCTATTTGTTGTGTTTACATTTTCTTCAATACAGGAGATGACAGCTAAATAGTGTATTGGTTTTAAAAAAAAAAAACTTATTCTGAAATGAATGTAAATATGTCAAATACCCCGCATAAAAAAACTCTTGTCATGGCTTTGCAAATTCTGAACTGCACATAGCAGATTGACCTAAACTGCCTTCATGCTCCACAGTGAATCAAGCTGGAATGTAAATCGGCTGTCTAGCTCCGCTCTAAACACAAAGTAGGCAAAGAAACAGAAACGACCCATAGTAACAACAATGACATACTTTCTGGCTTGTGGTCAAGTTTTACTTACTCTGTCCGCAACAATACACATGAGAAGTTGACTGAAAACAGCACTTTATAAACACAGAATCCATGTTGTCATTAAAATTATGTCGTATGTCAGGACAGTAGCTTCAGTCCATTTTTGGTGATGTTATATACACCACAGTTATATGTAGTGGAGTTATATGCATTTTCTCTGGCTACTGCTTGGCTCCTTCCCAGAATGCAACATAAAGTTATGCTCTTTAAATAATAACAGTGCTTTTGACAGCTGTGTCTTTAGATTTATTTCAGCTGAACTTTTCAACTAACATCTGTCTGGAACTCAAATAAGCCAATGATCCTGGTAGTTTGTGCACATCAGTAATCTTCATCAGAATCGTTGTGGGGAGGCGACACTAAAAGCTTTGTACAAGGAGAGGTCAGGAGAAAGGGGTTATCTGGATAATGTTTTTAGGATGTGAGTGGAGGGGCTGGCCCACAACCCTGACCCCAAAAATCTCCACCACCGTGCATAACAACCAAACATCGTCAACACGTCGCTCTGAATCTCTGCAGAGTCACTTAGAGTTCAAAGTGCTGCAGCACACTTCAGTTTATAGGGAGAAAAAGAAATGTTTTTGAACAGATTATCAGAGTTTTCCTTAGTATTAAAAAAAAAAAATATGGCAGAACATCAGAGAGGCTGCATGAAAAGACCTAATTCACACACGAACACAGACAGTTGATGACAGGTGAGCTTCAAGCAAAATGGAAAAAAAAAAAACTTAACTACAGTACATGAAAAGAACGCCTAAGAGACAGTCCTCAAGGAAGTGTGGTCATTAAAGTGACAGCACACAGAAATGGAGGGGGAAGGGATAGGAGGACATTAAGTGTATGTGAATGAATTCTACTCATTAGTGATTTTAAAAACGAAAACCAAAAAGAGATAAACACCTTCTCAACTCAGAGGTATTCTTACCGGACACAATAGTTGTTATACTCTTCATATATAAGTCAACTGATTTCAATTTCAGCTACAGTTTCACCGATATTAAAAATGCCATATCACATAACCACTGACTTCGGTTTAGCTGAGCATAAGCATTTAAAGAACTAGAGTTGTGCTTACACTGTCAGCAGAAGTTATATTAATCACCATCAGGTTGTCATAATGAATCAAAACAGGGCCCATCTGGACAGGCCAAGAAAAGTTTTATTGACTAAAGTGAGCTGCTTTTGGCATCCAGTAGTAGAGTTCAGTGTAAAAAATAAAATAAAATAATTGAAATCACTGCTGCTTCGGAAAATTTTTTAAACCGTCATTGTGTGTGGTCTTGGAGATTTATGTTTATATGCCTTTTATTCATGGCCTTAAGTAAAGAGGGTAAGTTTCATGACCTTTGGGTCCCATGAGACTCAACTAGTCTTCTTCTGGTCTTCTTCAAAACCAATACTGTAAGTGTTTCCTCCAAGAAAATCTTCTGACATCAGCAAAAGTGAACAGAGTGATTAGATATTATCTGCTTAATAAACTCCAGACCTCAGGAAGTATTAATATGGCAAACTGCTCCTCTCTTCCAGATGATCCAGTTATACAAACCAGCATGAAAAATGGCCTGCTGGTTATAGTCTGTGCTTTACAGCGGCTGTAAAGAGACGCTGAGAGAGAGAGGAGGAGACTAATGGTGGCTGACCTGATCCAAGCTCTGTTCTATTCTAATTAAAACCTGCAATCCATTCATTTGCTCCCATAAGGACTCTATGGAAAGCAACAGACGGAGGCCTGATTCAAATGAATGGAGGAATTAAACACGGAAACAAAGGCCACAGACGTAGGTAATTGCAGAGTAAAAGGCAGCTGAAAGTGACATCACCAACATAAACAGCCTTCTCAGATGAAAGCATTTCCTGAATCGGACGCCTCCCATTCAGAGCAAGGAAGTAGTGAAAGTCAATGCGATTAGAGTGCAGTAGGTCAGGATAATGCAAGCATGGCTTGTTAGTAATTGTTGGAGTGAACTGGAATGGTGGGGGTAATTGTTGTTACTTGCTCATGCTAGGTTACCAGATGAGAGCAGTTGAAGCGGTTGCATCAGAGTCAGTTCTGCTTATTTGACCTTAACAGTCGCTGGCAACCGCAATGTCCTCAGGCTACAATGCCTGGTCCTGTGTGCGTATGAGTGTGCATATGGGGGTGTGTGTGCTTGATATGATTAGTATGAAGCCATATAGAATATCTAGGCCATGGGTGTATAATGTAAATACTTTTGCCTTGCTGGTGTGTGACTAATGACAGGTTAATAAAACAGACAAATTCAAAATGAATCACGGAGAAGCTACACTTGCAGCTTTTCGGTGATGTGCTCCGTTTGATACACTATTAACTTAACTAGTCCAATGGGGACACTGTAGTCATTGTAACAGTAATATCTGAATGCAGAGCAAATACCTTTTATGTGTTAAATGTATATAGGTATTTAATGCATTTTCCACTCATTACCTATTGATGTACACATTTACCAGATCTATTATATCAGTGTGCAGTTATTGTGCACTGAAACCCATGAATGTAAACAGCGAACACTGCAAATTTATTGTAAAACTTGTAAAACTAAGACTGTGCATAATGCTGGAAAAAAATTACACAAGTATCACTACATTAAAATGAGAAGGATGCTAGACAAACAGAAATACAGTATATAAAAACACATGGGATTTTAAGGCCTAGACAGTGCATTAGAAAAACATCTACTTTCATATCAACAGGTCTACTGCAAGCTAGGCACTGCTTAGAATGTGTCTGTCTGAAAAAGTCTGCTAATGTTAAGAGTTAGCGAAGCCACACTGTGGCAACTGTCCCACCGGGTAATAAACTCCAACAATGGGACCTTTTTGCAAGAACAAATGTGTCGGTTCAATATCTGTAGATTTGAAGTGTTACCTCCAGATACTGCCATCTTCATCAGACAAAGTTAGTAGATTGCCTCAATGTTATCAGGTTCCCTTTTGGGGAATTGGGTTTAAACCTGAACTAAATGCAACATAAAACTCTAAATCACTACTTCTACTTTACACCTATACCCAAAGAAATGAGAACCAGGATGATTTACTAGCTAACCTATTTGGGTTTTGACTTGTGTTATGTCTATTGCACTTATCTAAATCTCAGTCATACGAAGACAGGTCACTTGCCACTGTTCAGATACACCTTTGGGAAAGGGTGAATCAGTCCATGGCCTGGGGCCTCATTTATTACAGTACAATGCAGTTTCAGTCAAAGCAACATGACTGAAAAGGTAACATGTCATGTTAAACACAACCAACATAGCGACAGTTCTACATAACATCCTTTAGGTCATCGTTTTGTTTTTTTAGCCAGCATGCAAAACAATGCTGCAGTCAAAAAGTAAAAAAAACCTTGATGAAAGACATCATGGGGTCAAGTAAAGATGTGACTGGAAATTCAAATTGCTTGTTCTTCAAAATGACTCCTAAAAGGATTTGAAAGAAAAGAAATCTATATTTATGGATTTTGATCTTACAAGGAGTTCAAGAAGTTTTGCATTGTGTCATATAATAAGCGCTCTGTTCTTTCTATATTTACATGGTCTACTGGAGTGAAACTACAATGGTGCGGTGCCTTAAATGTTGCTGCCTCAAGCAATTGTAGGATGTCATTATCTCCTTTCTTTTCGTAAAGGAAGGTCCATTGTATCCAAGGCTAAAGGTGATAAGATAGGAAGCACTGATGCTCATGTCCTCAGTATTTAGAAAGTTTGACCAGCTCTTAACATTCTTCCATGTCATTCCACTAATTTATTAACCTTCCAAAGCAAAAAAATGTGATATAAGCTGTTCTAGCAAAATTTGTCTAAAATGTTATGTTTAAACAGGAACAGTGTGTCGGATTTAAGGGGCTTCTATCTGCAGAAATTGGATATGATATTCATAATTATAGTACATGAGTATATAAATATATTTTTGTACAGTATCCCAAAACAGACAAACCCAACACTGGCTTGAGAGAGGACCTCTTGTGTTTTTATGTTACCACCACAGGTTTTCCTACACACTTGGAAAAGGAGGAGGATTCATTTGGTTGCAATCTGCAACCTCACCACTATATGCCACAAAATCCTACACACTGGCCCTTTAAGTATCACCAATCCTTCTGTCTGATGGATGACTAGTTGCTACAGTGTGGAAGCAGTGAGGCACAGGTGCTTTTGAGATTCTGAGACAAGAAACAGAGAGAGGACAAGAGATCAGGTGTGTACAGCTGTCTCTTTGTCTCTGATGCATTGTATGGATGGCTGAGCATTTTGGCTCAAGAGCCTCTGAGTGCCAACTGATACTGTCCCAAGTGGACAGGGCTGCCTACATACATAAGAATACAAGAGACACTGGAGGATGATATGTAGCAGGTTTTAGCTGACTGGATTTAAATTTAAATGCAACAATATACGATGCATGCATGCCGATAAACTGCAATTGTTTTGCAACGTCCAACATCACATTTGTAGACTTAAAAAAAAAAAAAAAAAAAAAAAAAAAAAAAAAAAAAACTGTGTGTGCACAAGTGTCATGTACATAAGCAGGTCAGAATATATTTATGTAGCTGTCCAGAGACATGTGTTCCTTGCACCATGTAATGCAGCTGAGGAATGGCTATGTAACAGAAGGAGAGAGGGTCACAGAATCCCTATCTGTGTGACAGCTTATATCAGGTTTTGTCCACTGGTGTTGGTTCATTCTAAGTGCAATTATTTTTCGATGTGGGTATGTTCAAAACATACTGTTTTTTGAGGAATGTACTAGTTTAAACTCTGATGAAACAGAAGCCCTATGTATTGTTTCAACAATGTATTTACTTGAACATTGTTTTTGCCTACTGTGGGTGCCTGGCATGAAGATATTCTACGTAGAGATCCATAGTTCAGAGCCAACATTTGGCTTCATTGTCTTTTTTAAAAAAAAGGTCTCCATTAATACAGAAGGGTGATAGTTAAATATCCTGCATACTGATCTGGTCAGTTAAGTAAACTTACCCAACTTTGTATTACAGTTCCTGATTTTTTTTTTTTTTTTTTTTTTTTTTTTTTAAGTTCATTTTTCCCTTTAATTGTTCACTTTATGTCCCCAGAAGCCATTTCACTGAGTTCTACCTTATGGAGTTGGAATTGCAGCAGTATTTTCACAAGTCCAGGGTGGTCTTTTCGGACCACTTCACAGGAACATGGTGGTGAGGCAAGGTGCCACTGTCTGTCCTCTCAAGGTGACATGTGACAGCTGTCATATCAAAGTTCATCTTGTCACCCTGGTCCCAAAGAGCTTTCTGTGTCCCCTTTCCCTGGACACCACACGACAAAATGCTTGCAAAAAGCTTTATGTACCCTGTGAGTCACACCCACACTATTTGCTTTCGCTCTTCTCAGCACTCAGCAAGCAAAATGCCCTTTATCTGGCTATTCCTCTTATCTCATTTGTCTCTGTCCCTTTTTTTCTCCCCCTATTTTTTCCTTTGTCACCCCCTCTTAAACATCTCCTTGTATTCTCAAGCTTGAGCTCTTTATCCTCTTCATCTTAGCAGCCAGTCTTTCTTGTGTCCTTGAAATCTCCAAGCCAGGGAAATATTCATTTTAAAAGCAAAAGTGCTGAATGGACGGTCTCTTGATGTACACAGAAGTAGTGCCAACTATGTAAGGTGTAAGGATGACAGAAATGTAGGTGTGTCTAAGCGCAGCACTTTAGAGAAACATGGAGTGGAATCAAGTTTGGACAAACACTGTGTTGCACCAAGCTTATTTTTAATCAGCAGTGACGGACTGAGGATAGCCCCCTGCTTGCATGTCTCAACCTTATCCAAGGGTTTCCAGCAGCTGTAGTGTTTGGATGAACTCTTAAAAGGGCTGAACTTTTACTCCATTTTAACTCAAAAAAGTCCCACTGTGGCCAAGGTGAGATTAAAAAAATATATATTATGTCCGCAGGCCAGGTAAGCTTTTCCTTTGGCACATTCATCTGACAAACCTGTAAGCCACAACACCTGAAATGGAGAGGAAACTTCTGACCTGTATTTCATTCAAGGGTGTAATGGATTCCTGTCAAATTGGATTTCCAAGAGGAAAAAAATAAATAAATAAAATAAATTTATTCAGAAAAAAAAAAAGAAAAAAAAAAAAAGAATACAATTTATTTTCAGTTGCTTTGCTTTTTTCCATGTTCAATAATGTTCTTCCTCAACTCAAAAGATAGTTTAATATTATAAGTACCAGGGGAAAAATATAACACCTGCAGTGAAAAAGGCATGAGGAAAACCTGCATTAACACTAGTTATGTAACTGTACAGAATGTGCTGTTACAGATCTATTATAGCATCAGATGTGCAAAAATCATCACATTAGGAGGTGCTCCTCTTCACACATCAGCTCTTGACGTAACCGTGTGTGTGTGTGTGTGTGTGTGTTTCTGAAAACTCAACCAAGACTATCACAATTTTTGACGCAAATTTTATTCTATCAGAGCAATGTCAATGTGAAGTCAGTAATTTCAAAAGTTTTATCATTCTGCATTCTAACTTTCTTTTCTGTCACAGTGCTCCAAATATTGTGCAATTAGACAGCTAAATATGCTGTCTACATAACAGTAGTCGTTGAAAATCAGTATGCATTTATTTTTGGCTTGACATTCCCGTTTCAGTTGACATGAGTTATATTGGATATAGTGTACACATCTTCATATTATGGTACTTTCAAGTATTTGACTACTTGCATAGGCTGCTAAAACTAATAGTAAAAGGGATATTGCTATGAGCTATCATGCTAAGACTTCTCACTGAATGAGCTTATGCCATCTATTGTAAATTGGGTTTGGTGTATGCACCCAGCTCTTGGACAGAATACTTATTGTCAACATAAATTTGCATCTAAATGCATACAGTTTTGATCCGTGCAGCATGCTGGTATGTACAAGACATTCGCAGCAATACAATGAATAATTTGACCCATGAAAAATTTTGACTAGCCATCCAGAAAGCATAATTGTGTATATCTTAAGCCACAGACAAAGGCTCAAATAAATCAGAATACCAAGAAAAGCATATTGGGGGATTAGATCGTAAGCATATCTTGCAAGGATCTTTTTCTCCATCCCCGTTGTCCAGGAAGGATTATCACAATATGTTGCTCCAGACAGTATGGCAAGACATAAAACAAAAGCAAGCAGAGCAACATATTTTCATCTTAGCTGTATTTGACTCCAGTGTTGGCTTCCAGTGGAACTTACAAGCTGGGTTAAGAACTGTTTGGTGGTGTTTTATTTTGATTTTTAGATGTACAGATCATGCTGGAGTATCAGCTTGTACAACAGTGCAATTAATACAATGTCAAATTATTTGCAAAAAAATAAAAATGTCATTGTCAACCATACCATTTCAATTTTGAACAGCTCTGGTTTGTAAGGGTACAATACAAACCAGATAGGTCACAGGTTCAGCATCTCTCCCTGCAGCCAAAACTCAAATCACAACCAGATTTCGACTAGATCTTCAGGCTGAGAGTTTTTCAGGCCAGATCAATGTCAACTTTAACTTCCTGGTCTACATGGGGTCCTGAAGACTAAACTCTCTTCAGTTCACACTGGCCACAGAGAGATACCAAACAAGGAACATCAACATTCCCACCAATCCTCATCCATGTTTGACGGGTGCAATTTGAATGTTTAGGTATCAGACACAAGCCCGGCGTCTTGGATAGTTTCAAATACTATCAAAAACAAACAGTGGGTTTGGCAGTGTAGCACAAGAGACATTTGCTGACAACAGAAATGCTGGTTTTGTGGTTGTATCCTTGCCCATAAAGTTGAACTGAGACTCAGAGTCTACATCTCAATCGCTACCGTTAACATTGAGACCTGAAATAGCCTGAGGATGTGTGACATCAGTGAGCCCTGGCTCAGTTCAACTATCATTGTAACTGAATGGAGCCACAAAGAAGAGGAAGAGGCTGAAAACATAATGGCAGTGGGGTATAACAAGAACACAGGAAAAAACGTTGGATCAAGAGGATATATGCGTTTTAAATGAGCAAATTAGATCAACTGAGTGGTTTGGGGAAAAAGAATGGCAGAAATCGACATGAAGAAAACGCCAAGATTCTTACATCCCCTGGTAATTGCAGCCTGATTTTCTTGCATATGGTATGAGCTTTGCCCTCTTTAAAAAAAAAAAAAAAAAAGGGAGATGCAAACAAGGGAAGGGGATGAGAGTTTAGATGGAGAGGAGGAAGCGACTGTTGAGACTACCAAATGCGTAGTCCTCCTGAGTAGGAAGAGTTACACACACACACCCCCACCAGTATGTAACAGTTCCCTCTGGCTACCTGGCTGGTGTCTCCTGGTGTCCCATCAAAGCAGGGACAAACTTTTACCAAATCTTTTCCTGCGTCCACTATACACACGCCACATTAAATTGATTTATTGGGATTAAAATATGTCCAAGACAAATATTTTAACAATGCTAAGGCTATGCAGCAAAAGTGCATTTAAACTAGAGTGTAAATAATTGCTTTAACCATAATTACCATTATTTCTATCATTCTACCAAATAAGTAATCACCACCAATTATCAGTGATGACAGCCTAATCCTTCTTTTGCTGACACTATCTTATTTTAATCTTCTCTCTATGGACCAAATACTGCAGGTACTACAAGGTACCTCATGTTAACCTTTGGATGACCCGACAGTAGCTGACGGGATCTGATGTTTTCATCTGCCCTACTTTGTGTTCATGGTTTAGCAGCTCCTCATTAGCTAAAAAAAGGCAACTACACAAACTAATTATATGACTTATAATTAACTGTTAAACTGATGCAAGGCTGAGCATAGCACTTGCGAAACCACATGCCGTCTGTTACAAAACGGCATGATCTAAATTGCCTTTTCCTGTATTTTACTTAATTATTCAAATCCTCACTGGTTCACTCTGAGAATCTATCTGCACAAATTATAGCAGGTATAAACAAGCGGCAAGAAGAAACATCCACATCTAACCATCTATCCCACTTGCCTCCTCATCACTGACAACAGCCATTTCCCATTCTCATAAATGCTTCCTAAATGGATCATGCAAATCAGGCTATGAATTAGCGGGAGGGATCATGATGGTGTTATCAATCTGTGGCATTTCACATCCCTGATACCATGTCTCTAATTGACGATCACTGTCATTGTACTGCATTTCAAAAAGGAGGTTCAGTGTTGGCTCCAGTCGCATAAATTAAGATGCGTGCCGTTACCTAATTGCTCTGATTAGCATGAGCTCTGTGGCAAAGCACTGATGCTAAGCAGACCAGCAAATCTGTACTGACTGGACTCAGACGCATGTCGATGGTTGAATATTACAGTGGGAAATTAACTGTACATATGTACATGATATCCCCAAAATTTTTTCTGTAAGTGCCGGGCAGGAAGTGTCCTTAATGTAGCTAGGCAGAAAGAAAGGGTGTGGATGTCGGGTGGCATAAGTAGAATATACGACGTTAAAGCAAAAGTTGGGGATTCCATCCAATCACAAATCTGCAATTAACATTCACCTGTTCATTAAAAGGTTGTTTTAGTTGCCTAACCGTGACTACACCCATATATAATAATACAATCTGTATATGCAAACTATGTCTATCAGGGTTATATATACTGTTTACAAATTGGGTAGAAGCCAGTGAGTAGCCTTGAATAATGCATTGGCCTTAGGTGGCTAACCATATTGCTTTGGCGGTTGATTAGTGGTTTTCAACTTTTCAGCACCATTTATTGAGGGCATTGCTCTTACTACTCCAACCACAGCTGGTCACCACAATGGATCCAGCCACTGAGGAGGCCAAATGTTTGATTACCGGAATTTTGGTGGAAGGTCTGAGAGCTGGGCACAGACTTCAAAAGAGGTCTTTCAAAAGGACTCCTTTGCACTGATATGACCCTCCTTCTACCCTCTAATATTTGACATCCACAGGGGTTTGTTGGTCCAAAGGGCTTCAGGCCAAGCTGAGAGGAAAAATGTTACACTAATTGGTCTGACTAAGCAGCTGTCACCATGCTGATGAAAAGGTGTGTGCACAGGCTTTAAATCCATTGCTAATTCTGACACACCCATCATCCTAAGAGACAACCATGATTAGCATGAAGTCATGCCCCTGCATATTGGTTCTCTCTAATCCTATACCTCAAAGCTGCTGATTCTGATACCCATCATAGATGCTGAGACACATAAGTGATGTGCTGTGTAAGTACATGAAAACGGACACTGAAGGGTCGCAATTATGGTTTATACGACTGGGGTGGAGCTGCACTTAAACTCGTAAGGAATACAAGGAGGAGAAAAACGGTTTAGAAATATAAGAATGGTTGAAAATATTCACACCTGAGAAACTAGAAGCAGCAAATGTACATTTTTAGATTGAAAAATTATTACGAAAAAAAAAAGCTCTAAATGGAGAAATGGCTTTTTTCTTTCATACACTAGAGCTTAAAAGAAAAAAAAAAAGAAAAAAAAAAAAGACTATCAATCAGTTTTGGAAGAACAATTATTGATGGTAATCACATTATTTTGCCAATCTTGAGTAACGTAATGGTTGATCTTAACAACTAGAGTTTGAAGCAGGGCTTGTGACTGGACGAAAACATGATATACTGACAATGATAACTGGGCTTGAAAAAAAAAAAAAAAAAAAAAAACTTGCAGCAATTATATTCCATGTGTTATTCCAGCCTCACTGCTCAAAGTGACTGACTGACATACCTCAAAATATTAAGAACTGAATATTAAGGATTTAAGAACTGAATATGACAAAGCTTTGACTTGATAAAAAAAAAAATAATAATAATAATAATAAAACAGTGTCTACACAGTGGCATTACAAGATTCATGACTTACTTCCCCAGTGTATTAAATTAGCATCTGTAGCAAAGATATACAACATAAACCTGTACCCTCGCAGTCTGGAAGCTGCTAACAGGGAATAATTGTTCACGGGAAAAGCAGACACAGCAATATCATGAGTGACCTACATGGCTGTGTCTCTATCTGAACCATTGTTAATACATGACTCTCTTATGGATGGTGTGAATTCATGCATACCTTCAGTAATTGATTCAATGTCTCTCCTTTGGTGCAGAATACAGACATCAGGAAGTGCTGATAAGACACTAAAACAGGCAGTCATGTGAATCCGGGTGAGCGCAGCATGCAAGGGAAAGGAAAGGCGTCTCCATACTTAAAGCCTCAGATTGACGGATTGCCAGTTTAACCACTTTTAACCACTAAAGCAGACTAGGGGTTGGAGCAGTCCAGCTAGCATAAAAGGCTAATGAAGTGCATAAAGGGGAGATTAAATGACAGGGGATTGTGAAAGTGCTGATCTTGGTAACATGTGAGGCTGGAGGGAGAATAAGAGTTCACTGCCAGGCAAGTCAGAACCACCACCACAGTTCGGGCGTTAATCCAGTCAGGCAGGTGTAAAGTCAGTTAAGTCAGGTGTTAAATCAAGTGAGGCCTGTAATAAGAGAAAACACTGACAAGAAATCAGCAGAAAAAAACTACACCCAACAAGTTGTTATTCTACAGTTGCCCCCAGCAGCAGGTCAATGCTACACAGCAGGACCTCTATAAAGGGTTAATGCAAACTAATCCTAAACCTCATTTTATGGTTTGGTTTTAACAGATTACACATGATATGTAGTGAAAATGTGGTTTTGTGCCAAAAGTGAGCAGTAGTAAACAAGGGCCGGCTGACAGCTACTAGGAACCACTGAATAATTATTACAAGACTAATAAACGTGGCATTTGCAAAGGACATAAAAGAACAAAAAATTTTACATTGGTATATGGTGCCTTGAGGATACCACGAGCTATCAACAGGCACATAGTCAAGCAGCCAGATGCAAATACCCTGATCTATTTGTTACCATGGTAACAAACCACTCCATAGTATCAATAGTGTGACTGCTAGGGCTACATAAGGCTTTGGTCTGTCCTTTGGATCATAGAAAACGTGTCAAGGGACAATATCACAGTTTTGGATAAAATTTATCTGATTTGCTCATAATGGGATCATTACGATACATTGCAGTGCGACAATAACAGCTGGTGAAACATTTGTGCATCAAATCCGGCATGAATGATTCTATTACAACATACAGTGTTATCAATGAGGAACATGCTCCAGCTTCCTCTATCACAGCAAGCCACAAAACCAGCTTTTGTGCTTAGTTGAAGACAGACACCGTTCAACCCTCTAACCCATTGTGTGATGCCAGTCCGGAGATGTGTGTGTGTTGTTGTGTGTGTGAGTGTATGTTATTCACCCACGATTAAATTCACCCAGAGCCATGCCAGAACAGGCAGAATCGAGCGGCTGTAAACATCAACAGTGGGGCCGAACAGCACATTCTGCTGACAGCAGGGAACAGCTGAAAAAGGGACACCGCTCTGTTTTTATACACAAGACACACACCAAGACCCAACGTGATAAGACAACTGAAAGACAAAGAGAGAGATGGCAGATGGCAGCTCTATCTTCACTTCACAAATAGAGAATTTGTTTAGCACCAAGCATATCATGTGCATCACATCTTTACAGGGAAAAAGGGTGACTTTGTGAAGAGGTCATGTGACAAGCAACCAATCCTGCCAAAGTGGCTCTATATTTCCAAAAGGAGCAGCAGGAATGATCAGACAGACCCTACAAATTATATCACAATCAATAGGCAAAACAATAAAAAAAAAATAATAATAATGGCAGGCAGATAAGAAATATGTAAACAATAGACAAAAGGAAACAAATCTGGAGAATTCAACATAACATTTTATGATCTGCAAAGCGCATAAGAGATAAAAGGAATCCATTTAGCCAAAAATCATTCAGCTGTGGTGCCAATTTGGTGAAAAAAATATAAATTATAAACATGATTAATCCGTTAATCATCATTTACAGTTCCAATCATATTTAGCAATGCCACATTGAGATAAATTTTGCTTCTGAACTCATTTGCGCACTCAAATATCCAAGTGCCTTTTTCTAGGAAGGTTTACAGATATGACGTGTCAGTGTGTTCATTTCAGACAAACAGTGAATATTCTTTCAAGCGAGTGATTTTCTTTTCTTTTAAAAAGAAAAAAAAAGAAAAAAGACTTTCTGTAGCTGCCTGATCCGTCGCTGCTTTTTTCCCCAGAGAAGAGCCTGACATGCAGGCTGTCAAACTTTCAATACAAAAATGACAACCCACACTGTACCTCAGAGCTGGTGTGTACCTACAGTATCTGTGCATGAGTGTATGTGTATTTTGATTCTGGACACTTTTCTTTGCAAAAGATTTTCTCCAGAGATTCAGATCTGTTTGCAGCAAAGGCAGCCAGAAACTGCCAGCACCACCAAAATACTTATGCCGATTTGAAAGGGTGATTTTGCTTGACAATTTTTAAAAAGGCTTTAAAAAAATATTACCACCTGGTTTAGACAGACTTGTCAAAACACACAAGTATGTCATTTAAGGTTATTCATGTTTTTTTAGGTTTATTCATTTGTTTTGTTTTATTTTTTTCCTCACTCATTTGCATTGGTTGTCAATATTGTTATCAGTGGGGAACCCTTAAAGCCTTCTTGGCCTTCAGGGAAGGCCAAAAACTTAAGGGTAGGACAAAAACAAGGATACTCAAAATCCCCCCAGCCAGAACTTGAAAAACTTGTTTTCATATTGAAATAATTTAAGTTGGCCAAAGTCTGCAATATTCACAACTTGGAATACTTTTATGAAAAACCCTTTTGATTCTTTTCATCATCAGACCTTTACAGATAAACTTCATGTCTGATATTATTTCATCTTCTCCTAATAATACTACTATGTCTCTGATAAGCATGCAGGAGATAACTGAACAAATGCTAATAACAACAGACCTTCTACACCTCAATCTAATCTTTAATCACTTATGCACCACATTCTCCTTCCTCACCTGGCAGCTACAACTAGCCCACCCATTCTCATGAGTTGTTAGTCCCACACTACATTTTAATCAAATGTTTCAGCCTTCATGAGAGAATTGAACTGAACAGCCATTTCCTCTATGTTTTTCACCAAATAATTATCAAAAAAAATGTATAAAGAAATCATGGGATCAGCTCTAGCCCCACAACCCTGTATGTCAACTATAGCTAATGGATGGATGGATGAACAAACTATATCCCTGCAGGCCTACTGCAGAGTTGCAGACAGTCACAACTCAGACAAGGGTACAAGTTTTGTCATGACACTCTTTTTAAAACAAACCTCATTTGACTTTATCATGAGGTCATATCCCCTGAGGGCTGAGGGATTACATTTTGGAGGTATTAGCATGATCAATTTCTGTCAGCTCAAATTTGTGTGACCATTTCTCACCATTAAAAAGACCAGATGAGAGGCTTTTAACAAATAATTGTTGCCACATCAACCAGCCCACTGGATTCCCAACATCCCACAGAGCTTCTGTGTTCAAACAGATTAACAGCAAATAGCTTGTGTGCCAGAACACAATACCATTTTGAATGGTGCACAAATATTTCATTTTCCATCTCTAAATAGAACTTCAAATGTAGGAGAAATCTAACCAATTTGTTCCCCTATCTTTTAACAGTCAGTTCTACCCTGTCCTCTGGAATAGGAAGCCATTCAATTAAAACGAGAAAAGAGTGAGGAAGAGACAATATCCCATTTCAGGCCCAAATTGAACACAGCTGCAGTCACAAAGTGAGACATGCTCTTCCGTGTCCGAGTCTCACTCTCTGCAGAGACTGTCATGTTAGTGTGTGTTGAACAAGGATTTGATGTCCCTGCTAATGCTGCACAGGGGCCTGATTGCATGTATATAATGTGTGTGGCACTGACACATCTGTGCCAATAAAATGTTTACAAGTAATCAGTAAATATAACAAACTGGCTATTGAAAGCTCACATGCTCAACTCAAAGCACAAACATTACATTTCCTAAAGTGGTCCCCAAAGGTGGCAATGGTTTTAAAAGCCATTGTAGCCAATTACATAGATGAAATCTTCCTCTGCTTGTGACCCCGGTCACACCATTCTTCCTATAAACCATCTGGAGGGTCCATACCACCATGCTTCATTTAGAAACTACAGACATTTCCTTTACAGATTAAAAAAAAAAAAACATACTCACCAGTGTACTAATCAAGTCTTACAATGTCTACGACACATCAATCGATTTAATTTTACCAAATGATACTGAATGCATTTTATCTCAAGGAGATTGCTATTCACTATCAGTAAAGCAAAAACACTATAATAACACTTCTAGATTAGTCTAGATTCTAGAAGATGACAATGAAATACTCTTACTTGGTAGAAGACGGCACAAACTTAAGCCTTGATAGTGACTGAATAGTTTCTCCTTCATTACTTCTCTTTCCACATTCTCAACCAATTACCACACAAAAGCAACTGTCCTCATCATTACCCTTACTGACTTTGCATTTTTGTGCCTCAATTCATTCATGTGGCGCAAGGTCATATTTCATAAAACTGCATGCGGCTGTTGGGTGTGTTTGCGCACTACAGTAGCACACAAATGTCTAATTTGCGCAAATTACATATGTAGAAGAACAGCAGCTACCACACAGTCTTCAAATTGCCTCGCTGTGAATCACACATTGGGTACAAAGCTGTCAGTCACTTCAAGGTTATGAAGTTTTCAAGAAACCAAACTGCTGTTTTACACAGAAAAAGACAAATGATAATGGAGTAGTTGCTATTGCCCTGATGTAAACTGCATTTTTACAGTAATTCTTAAAGATTTCACCAATTCAATGTCAGCATTAAATACCAAATATCCGTACAGTAGTACTTTCATGTGCTTTCAAGTTGTGGTGTAAAGCTCATATTTTATTGCTTAAAAACACACTGGTTGAACAACGTGCAAATGCAAAATGAAAATCATCCATTAGTTTTACTTAGCAAATGGTTGCTTTTTAAAGTACTTTTGTTGCCAATATTTGCTTTTACTCAGTAACTTAATCTGGAATGTATTCTTGGTGTGATTCGAGCAAAATGTACATGTCAATCTCTTGCTGAAAGTGTTGTTAAAGTGAAAAAGAGAAGAGACAGAAAGAGGGGAGAGCAGAAGCCATTTGAATTATGAAAGGAGTAAAAGTTTTTTTGTATAGCAAACATTTAAGTCTCACTGAAGCCTTTAACCATTGATGTTTGCACATGTTTACACTTGTGTTCAAGCCTCCTTTCTACTACTTCACTAATGGCTTCAGCTTGACTAAGTGTTGGGTTGCCTGGGGTGAAAGATGAGTTTGTAGTGCTTAAAATTCTGTGACAGTAATTTAGCGGTAAGATAGGGGTTTGGCAAATATGTGAAAGGAATTCTTTGTTCACAACAAAGCTGTGAGCTACAGTACAAGCATCTTTTCTGTTAATTTGCCTGTTGAATCAACCTTGAAAAGCATCAGTGTTGACATGTGGGATTGTACCTATATCTTCGGGTTGAACAAACATCTTTGTAGTCACTAGGTCATATCTGTATTACACTTAATGTTTTTATGGCCTGTACATTTATTATACATTTGGATTTGCTTTTTATAAAGCCAAGACATAACTACAACTTACAAATTTGAATGCAAGTCGCATTTTGGTTGTGCATTTCTATTTGTTAGGTCAATTCATGGGGTTCTGATGGTGACAGAGTTTAAAATATCCGCTGTAGAAAAGACTAGAGGCTCTCTGGTACTGGAAATCTGATCCTACCCTTTCCATGAATAGCAGCAGTGGATCAGTAGCTGACTATGGCTTGTCCCTGCTCTCTTTCTGGGTTAGTGCTGAGGTAAGCAGACAGGCTCTTCACTGCTCCATAGCCACTGGGGATGAAGTTTTAGTCTGTGTGAAGAGCTCATGCTGGGGGGGGCACACTTCATAACCATTTCTCTGGAGATGCCGTTTACAGTAACATAGCTATTCATTAGCTGAAGTGTTGATGCTTTTGGGATTTGTGTGCATGTGTATGTTCATGTCTGTGTCTGCAGCCTGTATGTGTATGTCTACAGGCAAATCTCTGGCTGGGAGAATTATCACAAAGTGCTTTGTCCTGATCAGTGAAAAAAAAAGAAAAAACTTCCCCTATGTGTGGTCAGCAGATCGGCCAAAAATAGCATTTCAGTGACATGAGAAAATAACTGCCCCAGTGTGAAATGCAAAAGATTGCTATCACAACCAAGTGATATGACAACCTCGATTATTTTCCAATTAAAACATGAACAAGTATCATCTATCCACCTCTGAGTAAGAACAACAATGCTGCACTCGAAGTACATACATACATTTATAATCATTCTATTTCCAACAATTTGATGTTTAGATTTCTTAAAAGCAGATGGGATATATTCTTAAGTGAAGTATATCTACTGTATTCAAACCTGGATAACAGCTGATATACATTTGTTGCTTTTAAGGTTAATATCCAGTCCGATAAGGCACAGGAAGATAAATAGTCAACCACAATACTCACAATAATAAGTTTAAATACACAAAATCTCATGTCTGAGCCATGATATATTCGGACGATAATACTTCACACCAACCGTCTGATAACAGCACAACTATAACACATCTGTAATAATGATTTATAACCTGATCTGTCTGCTTGGTAACGCCCTTGCAAAGTATTCACTGGGTACTGGTATGAGACATGCCATTAGATACAGCACATGAATAAAATATTCATAACATCACAGGCACACTGATATAAGTGACTTTTTCTTTACAGATCAGTGTCGTTAAGACTGATAGAACCTGTCTGTGCTCATCTCAGTTTAAATTCTGGGAGATTTTATCCTAGTCTTTTAAGATTTAATGACAGTTGTTAGCAGAATGTATAAATTAATCCATAGTTCTATTCATTCATTGATGTAAAGCTTATAATATCCAAGCAAATAAGATTAAAAAGAAAGCCGTTAGTCACAGAAATGGCCAGCAGAAATGCTACTTAATGATCTGTTCTGTATTTTTCATATTATAAAGACAAAATGACAATATCATTTTTTATAGCTTAATTTTGGAATCTATGATATTTACTTGCAGCCAAGATAACTATGATCACAGTAATTGTGATTGTCAGGGGAGACTAATCACAGTGGTTCTACAATGGCAGCATTAATCAACAATTAAGAATAAAACCCTTATTTGTATGTTAAGAAAGTGCCAGTTAATGCAAACCATTGCTGTACTTTACTACTTATTGCTGCTCATTCCCTGCATATGTCATCAATCTGTTCATTAAATGAGCTGCCTGAAACAGTGATCAAAAGGCAAGCAAAGTGCAGGATGACATCTGCCTCCATTAGCCTGTAAGCACTGGAAGTTCTCTTTATTTACCCCCTGCTTCATACAGTCACACATTCATCACACATTACACTGCAGCTCCAGAAACCAGCAAGCAGCCTACCACTCTTAATGGAATACAAGTCAAGCAAAATGCAAATTAATATGCTTCACCAGGGTGAAGACTTAATAGAAGCTTATGATTGACCCACATTTTAACGTAAACTCTCACAGGGCAAAATGTATCCCTGTGGCAGCGCTCAATTTTCCTCGCTGACAGCCACCATTCAAATCCCCTTTCCCAATCACACAGTTGCCGTGGAAACACCAGCAGCTGCCAGGCAGTCATTTAAAAATTCCAAGATGAAGCGCTTGGATCTCTGGAATTCCAGCGGGGGAATATCCTCTGCCAAAGACACATGGGTCCAAAGTAGTAGGATAACAAACGTAACCACATACTGTTCTTTTGTTTTCCAAAGCACCATGTGTTGTAAAACAGTGCATTAAACAATTACCTTGTGTGAACTGAAATGACACAAAGGAAAATTCAATGAGGAAGCATGGGCAAGTGTGTGTACTTGGTGGTTCGTGTTTTATGGAGGGCTTATATGCTCCAGACCATCTTCCCCGTTTGTGTAGGCACTATGCTGAGTTTGTTCATTCTGGGTTTTTTAATCTCAACACCCAAATTGCTGTTGCAGGAGAACAGGGTAATTTACTGGCCAGACATGTTAATTAGACCCTGTGTGCTATTCAAACAGAAGAGGAAAGTCCTACTGTGTACAAACGCTTATGATTCTATAAGGGGCAACAATCTATCTGTTAAAGGAGAAATGAATACATTATTGAGAAAACTCACCACAAAGTTGATCCTTGATCTTTTTATCATACCACATGATGGTGTTTGCCCATTTGTCATTGAAAACATTAATGTTCACATGAGGGACTAATTTGAACCTAATAAAACTAATGAATTGTTGAGTATGGAGTAACACATTGCAAATGGAGTAGACTTTTTAAACCTCACAGTAATTAGGTATCCTATGTTCACATAATTTAACAGCTCCTTTGATTCAGTAAAAAGCAATATGGTGTCAAGCATAAGGATAAGAAATGACAACATTTTCGGGGTCTATGTCAGTTAACTTTAAACAGAGTGCTGTTGTTGCCTAAACCTGACCACAGACAGGATTCAAGATGCAAATCCACATGCAATTTCCACACTCTTGCTTTACTGCTTTGCTGCCAGAGTAAACCTCCATTAACATGCCAGTTCTTCCACCTCTTACAAAACTTTCATTCTCTCCAATGTTTCAGCTCACTTGGTCAATTATTCAGGCCCCGGCGTGGGAAACACACTGACCATTTTGGACTATTCACACCTACAGTTTTTTTTCCCCCCCTTTCTGTAGCCTCATACTACTCAGACAGCCACATGTCCTGAAGGCCAGCAAATGTCTTCAGTTAACTCCCCGGTGTTGTGCATTATAAAACCAGAAGGTCACTGCTGAATCCCAGCCTGCCTCTCTCAAATTTTTTATCCTGCAGAGCCTGAAACTTTAATGAATGCCCCAGCTAGCCTATCACACAGGGGGTACACCAGGGTTGCTCAGTGTCCCCAGACAATTTTCATTACTATCAGAGAATGTAACCAACGACCTGCAAGAGAAAACTTCAAGGTAAAAAACAGCTAGAGGAAACACCTGTGTTAAAACATTTACAGTGACTCAATCATTTGTGGGATGTAGGATTTGTGTTTAAAATGTCACCAATGTTGCTTTTCGATCTGTTTGTTTAAAAGTCACTGATAATCCAAACAGGTGTATTACCTGTGACTTAACAAGGAGAGGGAAAAAAAAATTGAAGTTTATTTCAACAATTCCATGTCGAACAATTTGTCAAGCAAATTACACAGACAGCTCCTGGGTTATGTCACAGTCACCTCAAGACCACACCTCTGGAAAGACAAGCATGTCACCACGACACAGTGAGGGAACAAGTCATACTGCTCCAAATTATTGCTTACAATATACTACCAAAGAAAAGCAAAGGCTGCACTAATTGCAGCTCTTCCTGACCTCAAAGACCACAGGTTGCCCAAACAGCAAGTTACCATCCAGATTTGGAACAGCCTGTCCTTGGGAAGACAAATTAGGGCAATGAATGGGTTCCCTCCCAGTTGGTGATTGGCTTTATGGCATTTTGATAAAAGGGCAACTCAGACAGAACAGGTTAGCCTCTATTTTTATCAATTCCCTATTATGCCATAATTATCCAAGAACATTTCTGACATACCTGGTCACCTAACTTGCATGTTAATTAAACATGCCACTTAAAAGAAATTGTGTCTTTTGTAGAGGTTCTGCAAATGGTCCTTAGTCAATGAAAAACTGAGGATAAATGGGTATATGCATATTCCAGGACGTGACAATCATTAATGGTGCATGCTTCAGCAGCTTGCACAAGGCAAAGGCTCTTAAACTCCCATTGTTCCCTATTGGGAAATTACAGGCATTTTACAGTTGGGACAGATGAGTGCTGAGTCTAATTTAAGAGAAATGATAACCTCTCTCTCTCCCTATGACAGGGGATCTGCACGGCCTAGATAGTGATCATGGGTATTTATTACTCCCACAAGAGCCCTTGGACAGCCTTTGGATTATATGTCTCCTGGGAATATTGAACAAATATTTGAGAGGGGGCCTGGGTATTTGTTACTCTACACACTTCTGTAGATAAGTCACATTTAATCATTTTTTACACAAAATGGTGCTCAATGGTACAGTAAGAGTTGCTGTTCAGCAACAAACAATGCCCTTCCACATGCTAACCTAAGTAATATGGACAGTCTCCTGTTGCCACAGGAAATGCAAACAGACACCTTGCTGAGATTGTTAATTATGTGTGAGGTCTAACAACAGATTAGATCTCCTGGTATGATCAAATATACATTATGGCAGATTAAACATCTTTGGAACATCTGGCTACCACTTTCATGCCCTGGTTACCATAACAAATTTATCAGTGTAGCTGTGTCTGCCCCTCTGAGTGTGTTTTACCTGAGTGCCCATCAGTTTGAGAGGAAAGAGGGAGAGAGGATTTTAAAAACATTCAGCATGCTCTCTGGAGAATGTGTTCCTCTTCATATTAATCCACATCAAATCATAACAACATTAAAGCAATAATTAAAAGGAAGGAGTAAAAATTAATTACACACATGATTAAAAAAAAAAAAAAAAACTTTGCAAATTCTCTTGAATGCAGTTGCGGGTTAATGATGGTACGACTATCTCATGCAGTCAAATTATCTTGTGCTAGCTAATGCAGCACTGCGCCTGCTTTCAAACCAACCATTAAAGTTTCATTCCTTTTATGCTAAAACACGCCATGCCTTGCATATTGAAACGGTCCCTCTCCAGGAGAAGCTTAGCCACCCTGTCCTAAACAGCATTAAATATTTTGACAAGTGAAATGTTCAAGGATTTTAGAAACAACAAATCAAATCCCTGCGCAGATGGGCCCAAATGACAGGCATGTGCCTTCACTCCCTTTCCAAAAGTATAGTTAATTCTGCTATTAGAGAATCACTTGGGCCCAAGAGGACAAATGCATCAAAACCACTCATCTTCATGCAACATCAAAACAAACCCGCACTGAATTTATTTTGACACAAGACACCAGTATGGGGACAAACAGCAACTAGTCCTTAACTCGAGTAATACAGCTCTCAGTTACCGAAGAGACCAAAGTCTCAAACAACTATATAAGAATGAGCAACAAGATTATAATTTGATAAACAGATTGTACAGTGTTAAAAATAGACCAGCTATAAACACAACAGCAACATTCACAGAAGGCAAGACATGACAGGAAGACAAGAACAAGTCTTCCTATCCCTTAGTCACAGCTTACAGAACCAGAGTGATTAACTCTACTTCAGTGCCTGTTGTAATTATACACACACAAGACCTCAATTTGTGTTTATTAGTGCTGTGGTATTTCAAAACCACATATTACAGCAAATTGAAATTGGTGGCACAGGCTGAGGGTTTGGATGGCAGCCATTTTGTTTTGGTATTCATTCCATTACGTTGTCTTTCGCATGCATACCCATACCTCCTCTGCAGAAGTTCTAAAAATGGGTACATTGCTTCTTTTTTTTTTGCACAATGAAAGGTCTCATAGCCCAACTGGAGCAACATAGTTTCTCAATAGGCAGACAAGAGAGCATGTGATGACCAGAGGCCAACAGGTCATAGCTCCATCACTGAGCCTTCAAACTCTGTTCACTCCAACAGGGAGCGAGAAGCTGAGTTGGAGCCATTTTAAAATTACAAGGTCAGTCTTTCGACCACACCCATGTCTGTTTTGGACACCCTTTCTCCCCACAGACAGACAGACAGACAGAGAGAGAGAGAGATAAAACCAGCATAAGGCTGATATTCTACTCCAAAACAGATGTTTCTCAGCTTGACAGATTGGTGCAAATGATCCTTCTAACACATTTCCCTGTTATGTGCAGGTTGGATGTTAACAGGCTACAGTTAAACAAAATACAAACATATGTATTTAAATGAGCCTTGACTTAAAGCTCAAGTTGTGCCTCTTCATTATGAGAGCAAGTGATGCACATTGGAAACTGAACAGTGGTTAAAAATCAGACAAATATGTTGCATATTTTTCTGACAGAACTAGAGATGAAACAGTATCCAGAGGCATCATTTAATGGTGTAACGGTTCTCCTTATTTGCTTGTAGAAACACAGTAAACATGAAGTCATCTTTATGCGCTCAGCCTATAGAGGCAGTCACAGTAAGTCAAGATGCTCATTATGTTTTCAAAGTTGATCCTCCCTACAGTATTTCATTACTGCAGGGAGAAACTACTATGGAGATACAAACAGTCACTGTATTACAGCAAATCCAATTTTAGACAACCCCAAAGTATATCAATTCCCTGCTTTAATTCTTTATCAAAAAAGTGAGAGATATAAGATATTATTTTTAATTGATGCTTCTCTAGACCAACAGTCATTATTAGATGAGTATCCATATTCATACAGTCATTGTTTACAGTTACTTAATTATTAATCAAACCATGCAGAGAGCATCAAATTAAATAACAGTTTCATCTACTTTGCACAGGCCACCATGTTTCCCCCTGTTGAGACACCGTAGACTATGACAAGATTGTCTTCTTTATTTAGCACCTTCTGCTTGTGGGTCAGGCCCCAACTGCTGTGGGGACATTTCCCAACAAAGCACTGCCAACCAGTGAAGGGACTAAAACCAGAAATCCACATTAAGTGCAGCAGGCAAACACACTTCATGCAGCCAGTAACTGCACATAAACACGAAGCCCCCCCCCCCAAAAAAAAGATAAATTAAAAAAATTTTTTTTAAAAATGTAAACAATATGTTTTTATGAAAAGCTGATGGAGGAGCTTGGCAGTCAGATGCAATTGAAAGCATGTTCACACGCAAAAAGCCTTTGCTTTTGACTGAAATATTCTTTGAAGTGTAACTAAATGAGAAATACTTATGGAAAATTTGAATGGGTGACAATAACCATGTTCAGTGTTCCCCTGAGGTCAATATTACAGGTTAGTTCTAATGCGAATTCCCTGTGTGCATGACAGTAGTTACGTGCACATCTATATAAAGCCAACACAAATACAACAACATTGTCCTCTATTAACTTCAGAAAAGCAGCCAAATATGTTGCAAAACCAATTCAGCTCGAGCTAGTTTATCTCACCACTATGTAAGTCAGCACATGGAGAGCACTATATTGTAGGCCTATATGCTAAGTTACCACCAAAGTAAAACAGAAGCAGAAGTTAGGAGCCAACAAACAAATACATCACACACAGTGGTTAAATAAAATAGAAAGCAGCTGCCACAGCCTAATATTGCACAAAAGTACAGACACACAAACTGTACAGCCAAGACATAACCCTCCTCACACAGCCTACATGTTAGCGAAAGCAGCTAATGCTTACCTTGGTGTTGTGAGGACATCTAGGACAGCTCAGTACAGAATGAATTCAGCAAACTCCATCTCCTGGCTTGAAGTGAGTCTTTCGAAGTTACAACTGATGTCACTCTTAGAAAAACGACTGCGGAGTGAAAAAGCAACTAAACGATCTTTTCCTCAGCAGACATTTTGACTAAATTGCGCAGCAGGAAAAGCACAGGTGTAACTAATTTAGCTAATGATGGTTGTGGCTAAGTTCCAATAAGTGTCCCTGGAAGCTGCTCCAGTTAGCAACCACACACGATAGCAGAGCGCTGAACCTGGCTCAGCTTGATAGAATGCAGCCATAATTAATGTTGTTAATTACACCTGTGCCTTTCTTGCAGTAACATGTCAAAATGTCTGCCACGAAAAAGGTCTATCAAATCATTCTTATATAATTAAAGCTCTGCTAAAGCAACATGACGGGCCTGTTGGCAGGTGAGCTTGCATATAAATGTTTAAAAGGTGGGCTGCTAGCAGCAAGCTTGTAAAAGAATTATGGCAGAGTTTGTGAAGTGCAACAGCTAGACCAAAAGGTGCATTGGATTTGTGTTGTAGCTTGTCGAGTGTGTCATGTGTGAAGTTGCCTGCCTGAGCCTGTTCTGCGTTTCTTAGTCATATAAACAGATGGTTGAATGTATTGTGACTCAAATAAGCCCCCACTGAAAGTCTTATTTCGTACTTAGATAAAAAAAAAAAATTGTCTGTGGGTTAAGTTAAAAAGGATCTGGTCTGTACTACACAGTTAAAAGAAACATTTAACTGAACAAATGGCCCACCCATGAATCTGATCTGCTAAATAAAAGCAAATCTATAGTCCTACTTTTGCTGTTTGTCTTGACTCAACATCTCTGTGGAGAGTTAAAATACCAGCAGTACCAAATAACACAGGCTTGAAAATGAACATTTTATGCCACTGAAATGAGTTATCTATCAACTGGAAAATGTAATGCTTCCATAACAAAATAACTGATAATAAAACTGGATTGCTTTTGATCTTTTGCCCAGGAAATCATAGCATTTTATATGGCACATTCAACTGGCTTTAACTATAAACATCAGGTAACAATTTTTGTTTCATAAGATTATGTATTTTAAGCAAAACCTGTCAGTGTGTGTTATTTATACAGTAAAAGAAAGAAAAAACATATATATGACTTTAGGATGATTTAAATCAAGCTAAAACAGACACAGCCAGCTCATTCTCCTCCGATCTCCCCCAGGTGTCACACTGATTCTTGCTGTGCAGACGTGGCTCAGGTCAGTCATGTTTCCCAGTCACCACAGCAACAGTCACACTGATGTGTCATTTCCTGAGCAGCATGCTCAAGCTCTGGATTGCCTAACTCTATATCTCTGTGTGTTCGTGCATGTGCTAACAAGGTCAGTGGTTCAAACAGTATACATCACCAAACATTTCTCCCCAGTGACCTTCTCTTCATGGCTTCAGTCAAATTGAACAAATCAACATGATTTTTTTTTTCCTCATCTACTCAATATCCGTTCTTCTGTCTCCTTCTCCCTCTTTCCCATAAACTTACGCTTCAGTCTTTAGGAGTAACAGAAGCTTGTCTTTGATGAAAAACACATGCACTTCTCCTAATAAAATTATGACACCACTATCTGATAGTTTTGTTTATGTAAAGAAGGGATGATGATAAGCCACACGGCCATAACCTTTTTTCATTATATGGGAAGGAAGGAGGAGAGTCATAACCATTTCCTGGATACAAAGACTAGATTACTTTTTTGTGTATGTATTTTTAGATCTATAACTTTTATTGAATTGTGGATTTTACAAATGGATTTTGAATATAAATCTTTGCAAGTAGCAAGTTCAAATAATTTAACACATATTTAGGAAAGGAGGATGAATGCTGCTGCTTGTCAATTTCTTGGTATTACAAGAAAGCACAACTCTGCTTTGCCCAATTTGTTGTTAAATCAGATTAGCAGATCCGATGACAATTTTACAGACAGTGCGGCCCTACAGTGATGATCAACTTATGGACCTAGTGTATCTGCTTTTTGTTAGATCGATCAGAAAAACAGATGCAGGCGAGACATCCTGCCATGGTCTGCTTTATCCCAGCAGCCAGTTTTTTTTTTTTTGCAAAAAGGTTTTTTGTGTTGACTTATAAACTTTAAGAAAAAAATCTATTACTGTATTTCATTCTTCATATATATTGCTTTGTCTGGCCTCATGTCTTAACTGATCATTTCACACTGAATTTCACCTTCAAGTCACCAGGAATGAGTCACAACATGAGGTCAGGAAGCATTAAGCGACAATGTACGGTTGTGGTCTGTAAATCTCTCGACAGGACTTCGTCAGCCAAGCTGGAAGTCTCTCTGCTTTCAGCAGCAATTGAAGTCCCTGTAAATACAGTACTGGGTGAATTTACTGACCTCAATGGGCAGCTTGACTGAAATTAGGACAATTGTATCTCTGATTCAAGGGGTCTATTCCTTCTAATAGTGATCTATTCTAAGGAAGTTAAGTGGGAAAATACTACAGAAAGCCTCACAGTGTTTACCAAACATTACATTTACCAAAAATCATGATCGCTCACTTAATGGTACTTTGCCAGTGTCTGTAATTCAAGTATAAAAAGTCTTGAAAACCAGTCGAGAGCGAATCAAAACTCTTATTTCTGAAAATAGCTGACCTTCAAGAGCTCCAGCCAACGCTCTGTCACCTCTGTCATGACTTCAAAGAAACCAGAGAACACATTTGGAAGTCACTTAGTGTGATCAATACAAGATTGTGTTGCTCTAAGAAAGGGGGCAATACAGTATAAGTTGACCATATAAGCTCAGACACCAAGCTAGAGTTACTGTTAGAAAATACATTATATCATACCTAAAACTGAAAAACTGAACAGATCCGCTTCTCAATTCTTAGTCAAATTCCACGACCAATTTCTGTTTTATCCATAAATTTGAATAAGTCAAATATTACCTCATTGGATCACCTAAAGATAACTTGTAGGACAGCAAGATTGCACTGTTTTATATTGACCTCACTAAATGCTTAAATCTGCTCAGTCTAATTACATGCAGGTGCAACTGTATGTGTCTGCTGCCATCTAGTGTACAGATATAAATATGGCAAGTTTCCCCTTCTCAGCCTGAACTTTATGTACACTATTTGTCTTTGTTTGGACATACATACATACCTACACTATGTACACCACTGTGCTGTATATCCCTTGTAATCATCCCCAATATTACAATGCAGGTATATATGCTTTTCTTTCATGTGAACATAGTAAAACCTTTATATTTGAATTTGAAGTATAAAGTGTTTTTTAAAAGATTCTTTAAGACAAAAATACATTTTCCACTTTTATTTTCCATTGCACAGTAATCTCTATCTACAGAATTTCTAAATTTTTGTGGCAGCAGATAAAGTCATAAACATCCATGTGAAAGTTGCATAAAACTGTACAAGAAAATTGGCTACAATGAGAAAAATACTGCAACCCACTGATAACTGTTGAATCCAGGACAGAAGATGGCATATGGCAGATCGACAGGACTCCCTCTTCTTGTTGTTTGAGTGTGTGGATTGTATTGGGTAAGAATACTGCATACTGTAGTGTATGGACAAGAAACAAATCACTCAAAAATGAAGAAACAAGTATAACATTGAAAAAGAAAAAGAATAAACACATAACAGTTGGGTTGGAGGGAAAGACGCTGAAGTGGTTTTCAGGGATGACCTCTAAATAAACCTAGCTATTTTTCCTGAATTATTTTTTTTCTTCTTCTTTGCCATGGGGGGGAAAGACAGAGCTACCTACCAACATCCACACTAAAATGCTTACTAAACACAGGAGGCCAGATCTGTAGCTGTAGAACCAATGGAGTCACCAGGAGACTCACTGGAGGAAGAGAGACATTAGAGGACAAAGGCAAAGACTGAAAAGTGAAGGAGGGTTGAAGCATGTGTGCAAAGACTGAACATGCGGCAGTTAAATTAAACCAGAATTCAGAGGTCATCCTTTAATGCTGACTATACTATTGTTATCTTTTTTTATCATCATCATCAGTGGCTTTAGTTAGTGTAACAGACACTCGACTGGACACAGACTGCTGACTGGTGAGCGACTAGGACATTAACATCAATTATTAAACAACCAAAATATAATCTCTTAAATTATATCACTTAATTTACATGAACACGCCCTAACACACAGACAGACATAAATACAAACACACACATTCACACACACACACACACACATACACACACACACACAGATGAATACCATAAATATTGTTGTGTCTGAGCTGTAGTGGAATGGTTCAGGTTTTTTGTTTTAAGGAAACAGCCTTATCAACCGACAGTTAGGCCACTTTAAACATTAAACATTTGTCCAAATGTTACATTTAAAGACATACTGTGATACAATATTACTATAAATGGCTGAGTTCCATTGCAACTTGCTCCATTTCTTGAACCCTGAAAGGTGATGAAGATGATAATACTCCTAAATAGGTTCTGCACTCCATGGGTGAAGCCACGCGGAATTACACATATTACTGTATAACTTCTGGTGTCAAGACTCATGGAGTGACGAGCCAAATGATAATGCAATGGAAAAGCTAAAGCAACTCTTTGGCGTCAGAAAAAATATGGCCTCTCTCCTCTTATGTTGCTTGAGCAACCTTGACATTTACTTTCCAGTTGGTCTTAGATTGTCAAACTATTTACTTATATACAAATAAAGGTTAAAAGCCTGGTAGACAGAGAGATACACCACATTTGAGCTTTACTGCAAACATGGATATAGAAACAAGATATAAATGAAGGTGAAAGTTTCTGACACCAAACACAACTGTCTCTTACACCTCAATAAATAAATATTAACAAAGGAATCACACAGACATCTTTCTCATATAGACAACTGTCAACAAAATACTGAAAATAAACTGAAATATGTTTACATTTCATACTTTTAAAGGATTACACATCCATGTTTCTATTATCCTGCATATATGGATACACATAAATAGGATTTCTACTCATGTGTACTCCAGAATTTAGAAACCAACAATTCTGGCTCGACTATAAGTGTATTTAATACTGATCTGATCAGCATTTGTACAGTCACACTCAGAGACTAAGCCAAACTGTGGAAGCTTATGACATTAGAGGGTGAGGGAGGCAGTTAGCATCACATCAGATAAGAGAAGCATTGAAATCCTCAGGTAAACAATAAATGTGAGTGGTTCATATCATGTCAGTGAGTACTAAATGATATATGCCTTTTATATCCTTGCCCTCCTTTTAGATTCCAGCCCTTTTCATAAGGAGAAATTAATTTGAGTTGTTAGACAAAAGCCACAAAAACAGATTTTTTTTTCAACAAATCAAATATCATCCACTTTCACAACAATAGAAAAATAAGAGATTTTCCAATAATACAGACGGAGCAAAAAACCCAACAAATAGAGGAATGGCAAGAAAATAGAAATTAACACACACACACACACACACGCACACACACACGCGCACACACACTGTTGGTAACGATATGAAAGTCTGTAAGATACAGAGGAGAGTCTAGAGGTTGAGCGAGATGAAGAGATATCCAGTGTACATCAGAATAAGTTGCTTTTATCCCTGTGACTGTCTGCATAGAGGAGGCGTCTGTCACTGTCGCAGCACTTCTTTTGGATCTCCAACGCTGCCTCCTTCAGCCTTCTCACCTTGCTCCTGTCTCCTCCATGAGTTATCCCTTTCTTTTGTACTAGTCACTCGGAAGTGGATACAGCATTGCACATTTATTAGATTTATGTATATATAATGATGTATTTAGATTCTTTTTCCTTCTTTTTACATTTAAATAATTTTTTGTAGTCTTTGTTTCTTCATTAGGTATTTGTCTTTTTTCAGCTGTGTTCATGGGTTTGAATACTGCCCACGGTGGGCTCCGAGTGGAGAAAACAGTAAAGGATGTTTTTGGCAAATGAGTATGAAGAATGTCCAGGTGCGTGGGCCAATTGGCTACCTCAGAAGAGAGGCTGAACAGAGATAAACAAACAGACGAGAAAATAAAAAAAGACACCATTTATTTGCTTCCTCTGAGGTTGTCCTTCTCCCCTGTCTACCCCTCAGTTCCACCTTAAGACTGAGGTAAGAACAGTATTCAACATTGTGCTAGGGAAGAAAATCCCAAGTGTCTCAGTGAAGAAGGCTTGGAGGGATGGATGAATGGACAGACGGACGGGTTGGGGAGGGGGGTCATGGTGAGTCCAAATGAGCCAATGGAAGGTGAAAGCCTTGTCCATGGAGCTCTGCTCCTCCCCCGTCACTGATCAGAACTGGTACCATTTTTTGTCTTTGCACTTCAGCATCATCTGAAAACAGAGGAAATGTTGAAGTGAGAACAGGTATGAGGAAGACCTACCTAACTGGTGCTCTGTCCATGATTCTTAATCCTTCTGCTGACACTGAAGTTCACTTTAGACTTCTTTAAATGATGACTGGTCAGTCAAATTATAAAGATTGTGTGGAATTGGAGCTCTCATATTTCAGAAGCTATACGTATTTCATTCCTGACAGGGAAATGTCAGACAAAAAGTGAGAGTAAGTTCCCTACCCGCAGTACTGTGGACTTTGTGCAGGTATATACTGCCCTCTACTGGGTAAATAGTATAAGTGACTAATATTTCTGAAACAAAATTATTACCACATTGTATATCCAATGTCTCCTGTCATTAGAAGATTATTCCCCAGTGAACTATTTCCAAAATTTCCTCAGTCTACACTTTAACTTTAATAGGTATGTATGCACAAGTATGAGCAGCAATGGTGGCCTTGCTTGTTTACTGTGTAAACAGAAACTGCTCGCTCCATATTTTGAACTTCGCATTTTCTGTTACCTCATGGGCGTGTTTGGAAAAGGAATCTGCGCTGGCCATCATGGCAGCTGTCCTCTCATCCAGCTCGCCCAGTTTCTGGCCTCTTTCATCCAGTGCTATTCGGGCACGTGCCAAATCTCCAACCACACCAGAGGCTGCCCCCTTCATGCCCTCAATGCCACCCGGGCCTGGGATGTGCTGGGCCAGACTTCGAGATGCCTTTCCGGCTGATAACTCACCAACTGCATGAAGGAGGAAAGGAGAGAAAAACAGGAAGAGTTGTGTGAAGGAAACTTTGCATCAACTAGGGACTGAACCCCTGTATATCTTGGCACGTGTAGGTTTGGCATACATAGCTCCTCTCTGTCCAGTGACTGTGCTCCTCCTCCAAAGAGACCTTTGAAGAACCCTCTGTTGGGTGCCTCTGGTGTCTCCACTGGTGTAAAAAGTTCACCCAGCATCTCCTAAAACATCAGCACACAAATACATTACACTGCTACACACAGTTTGACTGCCTGTATCAACTTATTCAGTGTTTTGTTATCCACTACTGTAGACATACACATAATACAACAAACAGAATACATTATAATGTTTCCTAAAACATCTGCATAAATATATAAAGTGTACTGACTTGTAGGTTTTCACAGGTGTCCTGGCTGTAAGTGATCCTCTGGACCTCAGTGGGGGAGCAGAGGTACATGGCCTGACCTAGGTTGGTGAAACAAAATGTCCTGGCTATCCGCATGTCTGTCAAAGGCAGGTAGTTTACATCCATGAGCGGTCTCAGTCCTGGCAAACTAGAAAGGACACACAGAAGTATTTCAAGTTGTTTTAGATCTAAGCAATACAATATCAACATCTCTGCCTTCTAACACTGTATCTAGAATATTTCAGTCCACTGAAGCGGTAATGACATTGTTCATGCAAGGCAAGCAAACACACACACACACACCACAACACAACACACACACACACACACACACACACACACACACACACACACACACACACACAGCACAGCACAGCACAGCACACAAAAAGAGACAGGCAGACGGCTGGGCACCCTTGCTCTGTCAGACACCCATATGGACGGCTGTTCTTTCTGTGTCTCTCTCCTCTAGGGAAGTGAAGATTAATGAGGATGAGCGACAGACTATTACACCCCTCCTCACTTATGTCCTTCCACACACTGCATGAAAATCAACCTGCTGTGTGTTTTGCATGCCCGTGTTGGTTGTTCCTAAACTTGTGATGTTGGTTTTAATAGTGAGGTCAAATTTAAGACAAAGGTAACGGTGCAGCATTGATGGTTTGGTTTAGCACTGGGGTTAAAAGAATGAAATGAAAAAAATAAATGACACATAGCACCGTGAAGACAAGAATAATTCCACCATCACATAACATTAAAGCGGACCCCGACGGAGTGTGAAGGCTGTAGTCAGTTTGGAGTTTCATATTGAAAAAAAATTCCAAATAACTTTCTCAAACCATTTCTGCAGCCTAATGCACTTCTCCATCTGTGTGCTCAGACTGTTCCAAATGTTATATCTTTGCCAAAATATAGCTGAATACACAACTTCTAACTGAATCCTAATTCACGACCCTGATGAGCTCATGAGAAGACACCTGTGCTTGTCTCCTGCTCCTCTGTTGGTCATGACTGATTTATCCTTTCGTTGACTAGCTTGAGCTTTGACTTCTTTTCTTATTTTTTTTTTTTACATTGTTTAAATCTCAGAAGACTAGACTAAGAGTATCAATGCAACACTGACCAGCACTGGCAAATAAATACCAGGGTCACACTGACTCTCTGTGAAAGTAATACAACATACAATGCAAGACTAAAGGTGGATCACATCTACTTAAATCTAGCAATAAGAACATGATTTATTCAAACTGACTTTGATTGATATATTCTATTAATAACCCACTATTTCTGTCCGGTCTTTGATGCAGCCTGACATGTTTCTCACCTGAGGGTCATGATGTGGCCGTTGGCACAGAAACAAGCCACACACATGCCTTGGCTCATCTGCACCACATCTACCCGCAAGATGAAGGAGGTCTCTGTGATGCTGTGTTTATAGATGCAGGTCTGGGAGGGGAGGGAAATGACTTTGGCCTGTTTCTCTGAGCACACCACAGCGTACTGGCTCTCGTTGAGGTCCTGGGAGGTGGAAGGGGACACAGAGACGGGCCGGCGCTTGCGGACCTTCTCTCTTTCTTCACCATCTGCTGTAACGTTAGGCTCAAACCAAGGCTCGTACGCGGGGGGCATCTGGGACCCTGTGGAGTCCAGGACAGCCATGCGCAAGATGCTGCCCTTCAGCCGTACCAACATGCCTGGTGAATGGATGGAAAAGGCTTGTTACTGGAATCTGAGTTTAAACTCTGTGGCTTTATCTTTTTCATAGGACTGGTATTTTGTGGAAACCCTTTAACCCTAATTTTGGATGAACAGGTTTCTATGCACATTATACAATTTATAAATTTGTGGTTTTTGTCAGTATAAACATTTATCCTACCTTACCTTTCCTTTATCTTATATAATCTGCCTCCAATTTTTGTGATTTTCATCTTTTCATTTTGAAGGTACGCTGTTCAGTTTTTGAACACAAGTGGTGCAATCAAGCAATGTTTTTTCATAAGTGGATCTTAGGGGGTTTTGTATGTGTACAAGGCTTCATCAAACCAAAAACCACTATAACGGGCAGTAATTTACATGTATAGCACATGCAATAGAAAGAAGAAGAAGAACAGCTGATACAAGGTGCAGATGCTGAAGAGAATCTTGTTAGCTAAAGAAGTGAGGTCTGTCCATCAAATATGTCAATAAGAAGTTAACCGTAACTGCTGTTTGCCTCAAAAATTGTAATGTGGGGGCCAAATGATGCCCCCCAGTTCTTTGCTACTTTCCTCATAAACCATTTCCAGGGCCAGTTTTTGATCATGTCAAAATATACATTATTTACATCCATATTTACAGTTGCCTGTAGTCTTCTTCTTGCTTTCACTGCTTCATTGCTAAATTTCTTTGTGTTTTGGTGCCAATGATTGGCAAATAGTAAAGAGATGCTATCAACTTGTTTTTAAGGCATCAAAGTCATACACAATTTGTTTTGTTGAGAAACACTGAATGTAAACACAACTGTGTCTTGTTTAGAAGAAAACAAGTTACCTATAACTTAAATGTCTGGTCTTCATTTACCACAGCTACAAGACTGTTATCTATCACCCCATTTTCCATCCGTTCCTCACTTCCATGCTCCCATTACCCACCTGTAGGTGAAATGATAACCGGCTGCAGTTGTCGTTGCTCCCCAGCAGGTGGCAATGTGAGAGCTAGAACCAGCACGGTTCCCAGGGAGGTGCCCACATACAGGCAGTGTGTCAAAGTGCTGTCTCCCTTCCGGGCGAAGGTCTCGCAGAAGTGGAAGGAGCTGATGGCTTCTCGGGCTTCCTTGTCGATGCTGGTGACACTGGAGGAGCGAGAGCGGCTGAAAGAATTGTCCCGGTGGTCTAATGGGTTGGCACCCCGCGGCGGGCATACAGACAGGAGGACAGTGAGGAGAAAACAAGAGAGGTAAAGCACCCGCAAAGCAATGACAGTACGAGACAGACAAGACAAATGTGACCACTGTGCTGTACTTACAGAATAAAATGATCATAAGTGATCGGTTTTCATAGTTGACAGTAAACGCTTTGGAAGATAAATGATTTTTGGTTGAAATTTACAAGACTCGAGATATACCAGCTGTGTTACGAATGTATTTGTTCTGTAAGATATTGAATGATGATGGTCAATGTTGATCCAGGGAACTGGGAGAGACGGCATAGGTTTACATTATTAACAGCTGGTAAATGTATCAAAGGCTGGTGTCCATAAATCTGTCCGTTGGTCATCAGAGAAGAATGCCCTCAAACCTAATTGATGGCAATTTACAATATCCCATCTGTCCTACAGTTTATTGTACAATAGAAACAACACATTTTCACAAACCAATCAAAATCTTTAAATGTTCCATCCCCAATAAGTCGTTATATTAGTATAAAATAACCAGCTGTGAGGCGCTTTGGGGAAGTGTATAGCACTGGGACTCTTAAACAAACAGGTAAATACATTGGCACGTGCACATTTTGATTTGACCCACATGTTCCATCCATGGTAAAGCTGTACACCCCTGAAGAAGTTTTTAAAGTGAAAATATTTATATTTGGGAACCAATCAGAGAGAGAAAGGAAAGACATGAAGAACACAGGAGAGAAAGAGAAAGCTGCAAAAGTTAAAGAAAGCTTTACAGTGAGATGGAGTGTGCAAAGTTTGGCTTAGCACCACTGACCTCTAACAAGACCCCCACCAAGCTCAAAAGGTGGGAGTACTGCAGAGAATTTCACACTGAATTTATTCCAAAAAATATTGTTTGGTTGAATGAGTTTCAATTCAGATCAGATCAGTGCTACTTTTGTCTCATGCAAACTTAGAAGAAAATCTGCATAGCTTGCCAATTTTGAGGCTAATAACCAGATAAAACCGGACTAATGAAATGTGATGTGAGTCCAGTTGGAGTGAGAAAGATATACTGCAATATCATACAAATTGTTTGGAGACACGAAGTCAGGGCTTACCCAAGTCTGGCTTTAGCTCAGTAGGCAAGCTTAATTTCCGTGACATCTTTGCTGGAAAAAAGAGAACATCCCTCTTTACAAATACACGTCTAAGCTAACACACGATGCCATGCAAAGCTAGATAACTAGCACTGGGATTGGACTGTGCATAAAGCTTAAATACACAAAAATGACAAAAGGCTGTGGAAGTGCCTGGGGATTGTTTCACTGACTAGAAGAGCCAAAATGCTTTACACAGGAGAAGACACTGCGTAAGGACATCCCTGTATTTCACAGAGGCATGCTGTGACAGACAAAACAAAGGAGGTGACCTCTGGGTGCACAATGCCCTGGAAGAGAGGACTGGTAAAGATACATCCAGACTGCACAGCCATTCAGGACCCTCATGCCACAGGAGCATGCACCAAGAACGAGAAGGAAACAGGAAACAGAAAATATTGAACAGGAGATGGAAGAAGACAGTGAAAAAGATGGTTACTATGGAAATAGTTATTGTAGGCTAAGTAAAGTTGACTGAATGTCTGTTAATAACTCCCACCGCGATCACCTCATTCCGCTTCTCCATCCCCATCTAAAGTCACATTATTCCATATAAGGCATTGGATTTTTAGATCCGGATCACTAATCTTTTCATTCTGAGGGTATAGATGAGGGGATTACATATTATTTCTCTCTCTTGAGGTGAAAGAAGTAAAATAATCTGTACAGTATATGATAAAAACCCACCTTAGCAAATAAAAAAATATCTGCAGGAACACCCTATAGAGCAGGCTGAATGCATTTTTTGTATTCCTTTTGATTTGCATCTTTTCAATTCAATCGTTTTTTTTATTTTTTTTATTCAAAGTTTGCTGTTGTCCAGCTCCCGCCCTAACGGTATACTGATATTCAAAGGCTCAAGACACCCACGTAGGTGTTTTCACTTATTGTAGAGCTGGGCGGCAATGATGTGACATCACTAAACTCCATGAACCAATAAAATGATTGAGGGGTAATGTCTAAATTAAGCTCAGTCAGAGGTTAAAAGGTCTTATTAGGCAAAATTAGTGAAACCCCTTGTGTGGGTGTGTAGGGCAGCTGGGCTTTTCGTGTGAGTGCATTGTAAGTCTTGTGATGGTTAGGTTTTACCAGGGTTCATACTATTTAAATGAGGTAATGCTTCAGTTGGTTTCAGGATGGTCAGGTCTTGGCAAAGTGGAAAATTCCAGTCTCTTATATATATATATATAATAGCCATTCCACCTACTATCTGTCACTTGAAACTGTGGGATTCTGAATCCCCTTATCTGAACAGGAAATGCTTAATTTTACTTAAACAGTAATTAAACAAGTAATTATCTGTTTCATCAACACACACTGGAGGTACATAAAGACACAGTTGGACAGATGAGTTGCTCGCCGCTCTGAGATGTCATCGTACTTTACTGTACTATGGACAGTCATATCGGGACAGATATCAAACGCAGGCACATTTACAATCTGACACTCGTGCTACATACATGTAGCATGCAATATGTGTGTAAGGCATCTAAGGTCTACTGACAGCTGTAGTCCCACCCTGCTTCCAGGTTAGCCTCTGCTCCAAGAGCTTTCAGTTCTTGATGTACAGTCTGTCCATACACTTCTGTGCTCAACAGTAAAATATGAGCACACGTTGTCATTTTAACCAAAAAAGAAAAAGAAAAAAAAAAAACTACAGTTGTTTATGATTGGACAGCGATAACCAAAAGATAGTGGAACAGAAGCTAACCCGCAAGGAGATTTGGACTCCGGCTCTCTGTTATCTACTCTATTTCTTCTGACTGTGGTGACTATGACACGGACGACAGAGACAGTTTCTCTACGACAAAGAAAAAAAAAATACAGGGGGGTGGGGGAACAAATCTGGAGCATGTTTGTCCTGCCTACAAAGCCTCTGATGAAAATCTTTGGCCAATCTTACCTCCTCTACCACCTCCATTGTAGAATTGCTGTAGATTGCTGTTTGACATCAACACTTTAGGGGTGTAAGGGGGAAAGTAAAGTACAGTAAATGTGCAGTTAGAAACACCCTTTGGCTTGTTACTACATACAAGCTATCCCCGATAGTATGATGAGTACGTGTTTGGTACTTGGCAGCAAACCCACCCTTTTAGTTTCAATAAAGCTGATTCAAAATTCAGATTCAAACACCAAGTTGCCTGACATGATATGTACCTTTGAGAGAATATGGTATAATATCAAAACTGCCTGCTGTATATAAATGAACATAAAACCTTGGCTGGATAAATCACACCAGGTGGAGGCTCTAATCACTTTTAATTTTTTAGCTATCGAAGGTACATGAAATTTAAATTTCCAATGCGTTTGTACCTGAAATCAAAACCAATTATTCAATTTTGCTATTTCATCTGGATAGCATAATTCTAATATCTAATTCTAATGATCGAAAGCACATTGTCCTAAATGTAAAATAAACAAAAAAAAAAAAACTAACACACGAAGATTTAGTGTGCCAAAAATGAAATGAAATAAAAAAGGTGTCTTTAGGGGAGGACTAACTTGCACAGAAATGCCCATCTTATTACTGTAAGTGGTTTAGCATTGACACTTGTAAGAGGTACAGTCATTAAGTCGTTTTAAATGCAAATCAAACTATTCCAAGAATTTTCTTGAATAAAGTGACACTGTCCTGGCACTAATGGAGTCTTAATTCATCATACTGCGGCTTCTTTCAAGGTAAAACTGGTGAAAAGACATGAAAAGAAGAAGTTTAAATTACTTCCTTCCATTGGCAGACTTTATCACTTACCAAAAGAGAAAAAGAGAAAGAAAAACCAACACTTAGCCTGAGATTAAATGACTTTTTAAGGCAGACATTTTTTGCAGGAAGGCACCTTATCACTCTCCGTCCAATGAATAATGCAGAGCAGACAGATGTATCAGACCACAGTCTGGTGGCACCAGACATGGGGGCTGGGACAGCCATCATACCTGGAAAAAGTGGCAGGACTCCAGACTTTGAGATTTGTTTTCCGTCTGACCTTTTTAAAAAGCTCCTTATTTTCAGTGTGCTAATGCCAAGCTACCCCTAATGAGATGGATCTGGGCTGTTCTCTCTTCAAGCACCTTCAGCCGAAATACTAATGACGTAGATTAAGAGGGAGGCAAGTAAAAGAGCGACAGAGAATCTGACTGCTGCAAAACACAACACACTTCAACACGATCATCAGAGGGATAAACATTTGCACTTAGAGGTGGTGCATAATGTGGTAACTGACATAAAGTTGACAATGAAAATTGTTTTTTGTTTTCCTACAGTACAATCTGTTTTGTTTGCTTTCATCTGGTCATCTGCACTGATATGAAAACTGCTTAATATGATAATGGTTGACAAAGAATCAGCTTCAGAACGGTGCACCCAGACACATTTAAATGTTTCACTGAAAGAGGATCCCTGCTCAAAATTCAAGTCAGAAGTTAATTCACATCATCTTTGCAAGTGATATGTTTAACTGTTGATCTACTATTTATATTGTAGTTTCTGAATATGTGAAAATACCCAAGGCGCTTTAGTTTGAACATTTTCAGTTTAAGTAATATTCTGATTAATGCAAATTAATGTGTTTCTCTACCAGAATGCAGAGTTTTGTTTAACAGTTTGATTCAGTTTATGACTCTTAGCTGTCACACTGCATCAGCATCATAGAGATGGGATACATTTACAGCCTATAACCCAGTTTTCGAGGATACTGAGTGATATTAAAACAAATTTATTCCTGTCTACTGAACTCTGCAAAGTTGCAAGAGAATGCATGCACGAACGGGAAAATACTCTCAAAAACCCATAAACGTATGGTATTAAACTCAAACAGTGCATTTCTAAAGACTGAGGTAGAATGCAAATTGACAGCCAGACAATTTTATGGTTCAAACAAAAAACCCATAAACGTACAGTTCCAGTTTGATGAGCTACAATTTCAATAAAACTGTATTAGAAGTAGAGGCTCTTTTGAAACATTAATCTTCTTCCCTAACCAGTGCTTCTCTTGCATTCAAACACTTGATATTAGAGGTATATTTTTGACTGCTTTAGTCTTTGGGTTTTACATCTAGAAAGCACTAAATCTGTGTTATATTTTCCCCACTTTTCAATAAGACGCTGAAGGACATGTTACCTGAAGTAGGGGACTTGCAGCGGTCCTCTGATGTGGCTGAGCCCTCGTTGATGTCGCATAGACCTGCAGCAGAGATCACACACTTAAACCTCTTAATTACTGCCACACATACTGCCAAGTCTGACGGAACTTCAGATTACACCACGTCTTTGGAGACTGGACAAGATCATATGTTCATATGGATGATTTCCACGTCTAATGTTCTCTTCATTCAGCAAGAAAACTGATCACCAGACCAGCCCATGAAAAACTGTGCTTCACTCACACATTAAATGTATGATTTAGCACAACTTCAATTATTCCTCACCCATTTGTAAGACTAATTCCTCCCTTTGCTGCTTGCGCGTTTGTGTGTGAGTGTGTGCATGTGTGTGTGTGTGTGTGTGACATTGTCCTTTGAGGCAGAAAGCCAAGCAGACAGCAGTCCCTGCTGGCAGAGAAACACAGCTGGATGCCTGATTACTGCTCACACTCGCCAAGCTCTGACAGGTGCCAGCCCACTGCTCACCAGTCAGTGACACCAGATGCTCTGTGTGTACTGTGTGTGCTGTGTGTGTGTGTGTGTGTGTGTGTGTGTGTGTGTGTGTGTGTGTGTGTGCATACACTATCGTAAATATCAAAAAGAAGTCCCTCAGTATGCACACACACACACACACACACACACAGCCTCCTAATTCATCCATCAACTTTTGCTTAAGTATGGGCAGTGCATCATCATGACACTGCGGCATCGTCTACGTAGCTGCACTGCCGCTGTCTACCACATGGTGGCAGCGTGTCCATACTGAAAGCATCCTATTATCCATCAGTGGTACTGTGTAGCTGCAGTGGCGATATGTGTAAAAGGGATGGGCTGTGAGAGAGAGAGAGAGAGACAGAGAGAGGCAGATGGACAAAGAGAGAAAGTCGCCCAAAGTAAGAGTGCGCATTTGTGTTGTTAAATTGCTCCGTCGTGTGTCAACCGTATGAAGTCAGGGTAGCAGCGTTTGTAGATGCAACGTGTGCTGTTCTACGACTTCATTCATTCTCATATTCGGATCAGTTCACGGATAAGTTCAAGGATGCTGGACCTGTGGGGGTTCTGGAGTCTCAGTAATCATTGCTAGTAAGCTCCAGTGGCAAAAACAAGTCATAATGTTCAATGCGAGACTGATTATCATTCTAACCCAGACCTTCAGTGAAAACACACTGTGAATACTTGTATATTAAATCTGATTTTCGTTGACAAGTGGTATTTGATGTTCTGTGCAATTTTCCCAGATTGTTACATTTTGCCTTTAAGACAAGAGACGTGAAGAGGATGGTGCATTAATGGTCACTGAAGAAAACTACAGGGAACTAAGATAAAGAATCATGTACAGTATTTCAGTATTGTAAAGTTTAAAAAAACTGGAGCTTGTTCTTGCTGAAAGAACAGATAAGCTGGACCATATAAGATTAATGGCTTTAGTAGCTGGACATTAACAAACATTAAGCAATAATACAAAAAATGGAAAGTCCATAAAATGTTTCTAATACTATATGAAATGGCCACGCCTATGTTCACTGGCAATGAGGATGTTACTCACGCTAATGCAGTGCTTGATACACATTATTCGATTTACATACGTAACTTAATGACAGCACTATCAATGTAAGAGCCATTTGGTCCTTTAACTGTGTGTGTATGTGCACAAAACAGAAGGACTTGAGTTAATGACTATGGCTGCTGAGTGTGAAGGAATAAAAAATATCTTGCTCATCCCAGAGTGACTTGGAAGTCTGGTGTGCAGCCACTTAGCTGTTGAGTTTGGATGTGTGATTAGTCAGCTGTGGACATAAATGAACAGCGAGTTACATCTTGTAGTTTCACTATATTGAAGGAAGGAAGCAAAAAAAAAAACCCTTCTACTGTTTTATGCGTTCAGAAAAGTTTTGTTAAAAGTTTTCTTTTTCTTTCATTACCTCCAGAAGGCTGTCGCGTCTTTCTTGGCGACCGGGGCTGTCTCTGGTAGGGGTCATTGGAGCCGTAAAGCTCGACCGTCCCCAAGTTCAGCACTACTGTCTTCTGGATGTAGTCCACCACCGCCAGACCGTTACTGTTGCCAAACACCACTCTGGGGAGGGGTGACAGAGTCGAGGAGGAAGTGGAAGAAGCAGGAGGGAGAAGGGGGGAGGTGTTCAGACAAGGATGAAAAGGCAGAAAGATAAAGTGACTTTATGAGATTTGATTTGGTTTTGTTTTTTTCGAGCTGTTAGTTTTCCTGCTGTGTCAAATACAAAATTGTATCCACATCCACTTTGCATATTTTGTCCTTGCAAGATGTTCTTTAGTTATTTTATATTTTAGCTTCAGATGAAACAGTATTTTATCACTATCTTTACAGAAGAGACTTCCATTTGATTCTAGTTCTGACTGAGATGTTACTGTGTGTGTACTTACAGGCCGTAGGAGGAATTGAGCGCCAGACTTGTGATCTGCTGAGGAGGCTCTCCACTCACCCACACTAACTGGACCACCAAGTCTACCTGGTAACCTGGAGACTGCTTCAGAGGAGTACTGCGCACTCTGGACAGAGGAAGACAGAGTGGAATGGAGAGGAACAGAGACAGCAAGAAAAAAACAGAAAGGAGGGGAGACAGAAGTGAGAGAGGCAAAAACTAAAAAAAAAAAAAAGATTTCATAAAGAGAATGAGAAGTAGTGCAGCTGCAGTCCTGAAGCAGTTGCGTGTGTTGAGGGTCTGGCTTGAGTGGTTGCAAGGGGATGATGGGGAGGCTGAGGCTGAGAATGCTTCAGGCGCTGACTAAGTCTGTGCAAGTGTGCTTGAGGCAAAAGGCAAGAGTCTTGTGTGTATGAGTATGTGTGTGCAAGCATTCCCGGTGCTTATGAGAGTTTATGCAAGTGCTTCTGTATGTGTGTGTGTGTGTGTGTGTGTGTGTGTGTTCCATACTTGAGGCAGGGCACGTTGCCTCCGTCAGAGTTGTTGCTGCTGGTGGGGGGGTGTGAAGGTGGGCCGCTTGTCTGAGGGGAGGCACCGGGTGTTGGAAGCGCCGATGTCTGCTCCCCGCCTCCACCCCCGCCGTCTGGAGACTCTATGTCATTCAGCTCGTACTGCATTCGCACTTCTAGTAGCTGTATGAGACAACGCATAGGTGCGCATGAGAACATCGACACGCAAGATGTTAGCAAATTTGTAAAAGAGGAGATCAGAAAACTCATATTACAGATACAAAACTCTTTAAAAACAAGGACGAGGATGAGAAAAGTCAAACGAGCGTATGTGACACCCGCATCACTTTGATGATAGAGATTCGTTTGATGTGTGTGTGTGTGTGTGTGTGTGTGTGTGTAGGAAGATTGAGAGTCAAAGAGGTCCTCCAATACTGAAATATCCCCTCCCTTCTAAGTCCTCCTTCAGGCTACTTCTCTGTAACCTCCGCCTTCACACTGACACACGCACATCACCTAAACTCACTCACACACACGCATGCACACAATGCTCACAAGCTCCTCTCTTTTTGCATTCCGTCAGTCTCATTAGCCCCACCGACATGTGGGAGTGAAGAGCAATCAGTGTCCTTCTTCAGACTCTCACTCCCGCCTGTCTCTTTCCTCTTCTACCTTCATTTGTGCAAGGTTACAGAGAGGTGTTTGACCTTGTGCAAAGGGAAGGTTGTTCTCCTAATTACAGCCCGCTACCACTGCGTATCTACTCCTGATCCACATCCCAGTCACACTCTGAGAGCGTAGGAAAAAGTGTCTAAAAATTTCTCTGACACATCCATCAGCACTGGCAGTCACCCACAGAAAAACTGCGAGGCTTCTGCTAACTGCTAAGTGGTTGATTTGAATCCATCTCCTTCAATAGCTGTTGCCAAAGAGCTCTTAAGCAGGGCACTGGAGCCTACAGGTTTACCTCTGGCTATAAGCTCAGCTTGTTTTGGAGAACAAAACATTTGGATATTTAGGACAAACAGTGCTGAACACGTAAAGGGCACCAGCTTGAAAAAAAAAAAAAAAAAAATTAAAATTCATTAACAGACCTGCAAGTAAAAACACATCACAGTACTGCCCACGGGTACAGCACTTTGATTGACAAGTGATCTCTGTGAAGTCTAGAGCATCAGCAACACAAAAATGATGCCAAAATCATAAATAAACAAAGTATCTTGCTGGTAACCACTCTAACACTCCACTGCTCCGACGACCAAACGGCAGAAACTAAGCATATACGTGCACATCTGTCTCACTTGTAATATAGGAGCTGTGAGCCTGCACTCGCAGATTAAACACCGTTCCTCTTTATGTCATTAAACACGGACTCCCATCACACCCCCATAAGCATTTACGTCGCTATCAAGGCAGATTATAATGACGTTCTCACTTTGCTTGTTCACTGCACCGTCTGTTGGCATGGCAACCATATACTGCCTTTGACTCGGCAGATCTTTGAGTGCGCGCGCGCATGTGTGTGTTTGTGCATATGTCTCACACCATCTTAGAGCAGCAGAAAGAGTGAGTGCTGATGGCAAATAATAACAAACAGGAAAATGTAATTCTTGATGAACAGCTGCAGAGTTACATCCCGTGTTCTCGCCCATGCTTCTGTGTGTGTGTTTGTGTGTGTAACGGTCTTAAAATGAAAAGAGAAGGGAAAATAGATGTGTTTTTAGTAATTGTTTGAAAAAAAAAAAAAAAAAAAAAGATGTTACCCACCTGCACCACCTCAGTAGTTACTTCCAGCTTGCTGAAGCGGTAGATGATAACATTGGCTGACACCCCGGCCACACACAGCATCCGGCTTTCAGGGCACCAGGCCATAATCTGAATAGCAAAGGGGTCTTCATCTGACACATCCGTGCTGCCCTTGTCTTCCTTGGACCGGTTTCTGTCAAACACCTTGGCTGTTTTGAGCTTATAGAGCACCTGGAGCATTACTAGAGAAAAAAAGGTGTCAGAAAATATCAGTTGCAATCCAGGGTCATCAGACATAGATATAAAATGTGGCTCTGAAAAGTATGAAATCAGAGGCTATGTGGTGCTTTGAACTTGAAATAATGAATTATTATTACAAGACAAAACATTACAAGTTGTTCCATGAGATTTCCTGTCCTTTATCTACCATTTCTATTTCAAATTTTAATTGGAGCTCAAAATGTCCTTTGCTGTCTGCTGTTTGTCTGAAAATTCCAGACAATAATTAATTAAAAATTGTAAAGAATAAATAAAGTTTAGCCGCTGAGAGGACTCACTTGCAGAAGCATCCCAGAACTTCACGGTTCCATCAGCATGCCTGCGTATTGAAGGGAGAAGAAAGAAAAACAAGAGAGAAAGACCATGAGATGAGTTTAAATTTGCTACCTGCTGTCTCACAATTTCACAGATAAAAGTTAAAAATGCAGTTTTGTAAGTGACATCTCTAGAATATCGATTTTACTCACAAAAACATTTTTGAATTACTCTGCTGTTCTACGGCACTTGCAACAAAAATCTGATGTCCATGTAGAAAATCAAAACAAATTAAATATATTCAAACCAAAACATTTTGTTTAGTCTCCAATTTTCTCCTTTAGAATAACTAAGTATACTATATGGCCAAAAGTATATGGACATCCTTGTCCACATACTTTTTTGTACTTTTGATCTGGGGCTGTTTTTAATGTTTAAGGCCCCTTAGTCCCAACTCTGGGAAATCGTAATGCTGCATCATACAGTGATATTTTGGACAATAGCGTGCTTCCAACTTCGTGGCAGCAATTTAGGGAAAGTCCTTTCCTGTTTCAACATGACAATGCCTCCTGCGCACACAAGTGGCGTCCATAAAGAAAACGCTTTCCCAGGTTTGGTGTAGAAGAATTCGACTGGCCGGCACAAAGCCATGACCTCAACCCAATCCGACACCTGAGCCAGGCCTTGTCGCTCGGCATCAGTGCCAGACCTCGCTAAAGCTCTTGTGACTGAATGGGAGCAAATCTCTGCAGAACAGGTTCCAAAATCGTGCGGAGAGCCTTCCCAGAAAAGCAGAGGCTGTTACGACAACACATTAGCGCCCACGGATTTGGCATGACGTGTTTGCCAATCACGTGAATCAAGTGAAATGTTCATATGTCGACACAATTTTGGCCATTTAGCGTAAATTCACTTGGTTATCCACATATTGATAACTGCCCTAAAAATGAATTGAACACATGTGTAATGAGTGTGCACAGGATTACACTCATCAGCAGGCGATAGACCCGACAGCTTCTCCATTTTATAATGTCACAGAAAAGAACACTGTCAGAAAATAACACGTATTTTGGTTGTCTTTTTTTTTTTTTTTTCTTCACTCCTCATTGTTTTTGTTGCCAATTCAGCTGAGTGGATTGGGAGGGAAATATTTTGCAGGCTGTTGCACTCTTAGAGAGACAGAGAGAGAGAGAGAAACCTGGACAGAATAGTAATACATCATGAGAGAGGGAGGAAGGAGAGGAGCGAGAGCCTCCTACTGCCAGACCCATACCTCAATGTCACTTCTTCAGCGTGTGTGTTGCGTTAAAAACGCCCCTTCTCCTCTTGTTGACAGCTTAGTGTGGCGATAATAAACATCAAAATGGAACAAAGTGCACATGATTGGAGAGTATAAAGCCCTACAGTAAATGTTTTAACACAGGCTCCTCTGCTGCATTGACCTGACAGTGCAGGAGAGGTGAAAGTAATTGAGTTGCGGCGAGACGATAATGATAATGCTAATGAAATCAGTATTGTCTTACCCAGTGATGATGATCTCTGGGTAGCTTTGTGTGCCTTGACCCCAGTTTCCACCACTAATAGGCCATTCCTGCTTAGACAACAGACACAGACACACACACACACACACATTGCATTAGAGAGAATGAGAGAGTACAGGAAGGAGTACAGCTTTGTCAATAAACAGCGTGTCAATAGAAACATTGATTTTAGGGAAAAGATGGCGCGATAAAACTGTGAATGTGTGAGCGCGCATGGGAAAAAAGCAGGCAGGAAATCCTCTGTGTACGTCTTGCAATTATACAGAAGATTATACACCTCGATGAGTGTGTGTGTTGCCATCTGAAAGTGTGTGTGTGTGTGTGTGTGTGTGTGTTGGTGGGGGGTTTTGGTTTTGAACACATCGAGACATACAAAGGTCACCAGGATGACTCATGGTGATCTTTATGTGAGAAAGCCCTCCTGCAGCTCAGCCAGGCCTTCGCTAACAAAAAAAAAAAAAAAAAAAAAAGTAGGAAAAGCAGGGACACCAGGCAGCCAGTTTGGGTCAGTACATGCTGACATTTCCGACAGAAAGCTAGAACAAGGTGACAGAGAAAAGAACATAGACATGCATAATGGCTGAAAGAGCAGGGGGTCTGTCTTAGATGATACAGGGATAAGAGAGGAGAATGAGAGGAGAGAGGAGGTGTGCAGAAGGAGTGGTGGATCGTTAGGTAATATGACACTATTATATACTCCATTTGGCTTCACGGAAACATTGAGAAATATACTTTAGTACCACTAATACAAATTAATGTACTATGTGGAGTGACGTATTAAAGTGTCCTTTATCGTGTAAGCTTGTTGTTCTTGGTGTACGGCAGGATGGTTCGAGGGTGTAGTGTGCAACATTGAATTTTTCTCATTTAGGATTTTAGCTCTTTTATGGCACTGCTACACACAACATGAAAGAAAATTCCAATTTTGGGATAATATTGCATTTTCATACATTAAAGGTGTGTGTGTGTGTGTTCAAAGAGTTCTTTTGTGAGTGAAGTAGTTGTAATTTGTTGCTTAAATAAGTACACTCCATGATGACGCAGAGCAGTTAGCGATTTCTGTAGCAGCACAGTCTCACTTTTTTTAACAGGTCCGCAATTTCATGGCAATTTCCCATGAAGTTTCCCAGAAAGAACTACAGTGTGTAATTTGGTACAAGGTGTAGAAACAAGACTGTGGGCTTTATTTTTCTGAAATAGAGCGCAGATGCAAACGCAAGCAAACTCTCCAAGCACAAACATAAATGGGTATGACCAGCAACTTGCGCAACCAGGCGCAGCTGGGTGCAGCGTAGATCAGAGGCTGAATACATTATTAGAAAGAGGAATACAGAAGCAGGAGGTAGAGTAGAGGGAGAAAGCCTGAGGTCTCTCACAAAGAAAACACCCCAAATATTATTATACATCGCCCCGAATACACTGTCAATGGTAGAATTAACAGGCAGCTGATGTATAATGGTGCAGCAGCTGCAGGAATATCAACAGGGCTGGTTATAGTTACAAGCTTAATGATTTAAACTTTTAAACTTCTGCATGTTTGAAAACATTCATCTACCTGTTAGTATTTCAAAAAACGCACAAGGTCAGTTAATATAAAATCCCAGTTTCTCATTTAAAGATTTAAATATGTAATGAATATATCAGAGCTGTGCCAGCAGCATGTAAAGTAAGCAGGATTCTGGAGAGGCGTGAATGTGCACTTATGCCACTGAGTTGGTTCCGAGCAGAGGGAAATACATGTGAACGCAGTGCACTGGAATTATGGAGGGTGTCTCCGCTCCTGAATGAACTATCAGTGCCTTCATTTTTATAATTTATTATCATGCACCTTTAGCCTTGACTGTCCAGCAGCAGCTCTGCGCCTATAACTCTGGGCCAGGTGTTATATTAACGGGTCAAGTCGGGTTTGGAATTGACTTATTAACTGCACAGCAGGTCAGTTAAACATGGGAATGTGTAAAATTTGTCTACAGGAATTATGGAGAATGATTTCTGAATATTTCTATTTTGGCTTCCTCAGCAGTAATAAATAAAAAAAAAAAAAAAAAGGTCATCAGTAAACAATAGGATGCGGTGTTACAGCATACAGTAGAGGTTTCCTATATAGTACATGTACCTTTTTACTGTAGCCCTGTCGTTTCTGCCGCGAGCCAACAGAGTAAAGTGCAGGTATGAGGTCCACAGGGCAGTCGGCAAAGTACTCGCAGCAGGTCACAGGAGACTCGTGGATAGTCAGAGGATAGGGGTTCTCGAATATGGGGTAACTGTGAACAAGAGAGCACAGACAGAGTCATTCTTCATTAAATCATTCTGTCTTCAGGATCAGTGCGTTAGTCTCATCCAGTCCCGCATGCAAACTAGAGAATAAGATTCACGACAGTAAGTTATACCGTGATGTAAAGTAGAGGCAATAAAGATAATATATAATAAAGATAACAAGCACTAATAGGTCAACTGCGATATGTGATTTAAAAGTCAGACTCACCCATTTTGTGCAAGGTCGATCACCACTAAATCCTTTTCCAGAAGGACCACCACAGCATAAGGTTCCTGAAAATCTGCACAGAGACAAGCCATTCATCAGGCCAGACTTTAAGTGGTTCTGTAATTTCTTGAGAGAGAACTCCCCTGGAACCTGCAAACCACAGGGGAGGAATTTCCCAGACTTTATATGGCAAATGTTATTATCATATCTGTGCCCTGAAGATGTGAGGGCAGGAATGCTTAACGCTTTAAAATTTATTAATCTATGTGATTTATAACTGTGGGGGATATTGCTCTGGTTAAATATTTGTATGAATCTTATTCAGGAGTAGAATTTCATATGCCACCTTACGACGAGTCTCCCTGTAATAGATTTTAAACTCTTGTAATGAATGTAACGGCATCATCTACAGCGGCACAGCGGTGGAGCCAGGACAGATTTCACCATGCTGCTCAGTAAACTACATCATGTCTCCTGTCCTACTCCGGCATTATAAAAGCGATAAGACTCAAGGTACGCTTGTCTTAGAGGCGAATACTAATATATCGAATACTAATATATCCAGCTAACCAGAACATTTTTTAGTGAATGCATGCAAAGATTGCTCCACTTTCATAGATTCACACTGATCACATGCCCAGAGGAAAGTTGGCCAGAACTGTTTTCTGCTGACAGCCACTTAACTGGAGCAGCTGGGGGGTTAAACACATGGCTAAAGGGCACCTTGACAAAACTGATGGGAAAGGAAGGAAATACAAGATTGCCTTTCTAACCTCAAATCACCTGCTGCCCTCAAGCTTTGTCTGGGTCCACTGCAGTAATAAAGCACAGGACTTTGCATTATGTATAGACAGTTGCTACCGTTCCCCTTTTTTATTTTGGATATTTGATCTGGAAATAGCCTCACACACCCTACTGTTCAGGAATATGTACTATTTGAGGTGTGTGGGTGTAAAATGGTGTTGGGAGAACAATCTGTTGTTCAGTGTGGCAGGTCCCAGACTGTCAGAGTACACCAAGGTTAAAACACTTTGACAACTGTTGTCGCCACACATCTCACTCTCTTGCTCCTTTCACCTCCCCGGCGCTGGCCTTACAAGTGATCCACATTCTGCTGTGAATCGTTATGCAACTTCACATCACTGTCGCCATGTCTGTCACTTTCAGGATTTGGGAGCAGGGAATAGCGACTATAATTATGGCCCCCTTCACTGCTAATTTAGCTAAAGATCCAAAGAAATCACAAATCAGCTAATCAAAGGGTTTTTTTTCTATGATAAAGAGAAAGAAGGATGCTTAGGAGAGCAGGGGGGTGAATCAAAGTGTAAAGCTGATGGCTGGAAAACCAAAACAATGAGCTAAAAGACAGAAAAATTGCAACTTAAGTAATTAATTGATTATAGCAGCTTTAAGCTTTAAAAATACAGAATAAAAGTAACTAACCTTTATTTCCAACAAGGTGGGAAAACAAGTGTTTTGTCTGAAAGCTAAGCTAAATTTAGTTTAAAAACACTTCAGTTTTAATGAGTCTTTGTCCGAGTATTGTACATCTCTCCTACTTCTTCTGCCTGTACTAGCATGTGTTTTAATCAGATACTTTGTCTTTATGCCATTTGTTGTCACAATGGTGTGCACATTGCATCATCTTCAGCCACATCATCATGGATTACCAGCCTCCTGTACACTTACACTAACACTGGTTTAAGCGTGTGCACACACACACACACACTATCAGCCAGACATGTATTGTGTAATCCAAAGACCCAGTAATGTCCATTATCCAGATGAAATCAGCTGGTGGTGACATCAGGTTGCCAGTGATATAATGAAGTCACCATTGTTATATAACTCACTAATCCTTCCTGTAGCTGTATATGCACCAGATAACCCTGCACCACAGTTTACATACTGGATTACATACACACAGGGTCCCATACCATTCATCTCCACTCTGGCTTGTTTTAGCTGTTGACGCGTCAATACAGGAAATAAGACAATAATTTAATTTAGATGGAAGGTGACTGTGTACAAAAAGATGAAATGAAAATGTAATATTCTGTGTGTTGGATAATGAAACTGAAATAGGATCCTTCCCCTTGGGAAATTTCATATTTATTACAGAAACACACAAACACAAGGGCAAGCAATCCAACATAATTAAAAAACAGAAAGGTGTGTGTGTGCATAAGTGTAATGCATTGCCAGAAAGGAGGATATGATGGTAATCCCCATACAGACATGCACACCACAAAGACACACTTACCATTAGGGTATGGTGTCTCACAGAGTGTGAGGAAATCTACTATAGGATAGTCCATCTCCAGCACAGCGGTACTCTTCCCATGCATTACCGTCAGACAAGGCCGCCGGCCCACCGTGTCGTAGGACAGACCACCAGACAGGATTATGAAGGGCTCCCTGGAATACACACACACACACGCACGCACGCACGCACGCACGCACGCACGCACGCACGCACGCACGTACGCACACACACACACACACACACACACACACACACACACACACACACACACACACAAAAGCATAGGCATAAAAATTGACTGTTTTTTATATAGAGGGCTTTTTATTTAAGAAGATACATTAAAGCAGGTAACCATCATGACATTATGGATTTGCCATTTGCCACCAATTACCAGAAAGAATGAGTTAATCTGACTACATATAAACTTGAAAAAAGAATACTTATTATTGCAAAAGATTTTTTTCTGTAGTGACTGTGAAGTGCACTCTGAGGTGTCCCGACACACAAAAATAATAACAGGGCTGAAGCTGAAGAAGCAGGTTAAGAGAAGTGGCGTTGCCTTCCTTCTGTACCAAAACACCTCCAAGTATATTATCACTTACATAGGAAATAACAACCTAATGGCTAAGGCTAAAGAAAGCCTGTTGCTAAGAAATTGGTTGGTTCTGCTGGATTGACATAAGACTGAGTTGTGGGCGGTCCTTGTCTAAGGTACATGCACATTTGTAACTCACATTGCCGCTGCAACAGCTTTAAAACCCTGTAAATACCTTTGTTGTGTCTTTTGCAACAAGTGGGTATAATTAAGCACGATCTCACCCAAGCATATGTGCATATGTGTAAGTGTGTAAGTGTATGTCATTGTGTGTATATGAGAGAGAGAGAGAGGGAGAGAGTGAGGGACCCTACCCATTTCTAGTGGTTTTGTACTCCACTTTGAGAATGGGTTTACAAGGCTCTGGCTTCTTCCCGTCCTTGGGCTGTTTTCCTAAAATAGCACAGACAGAAGTTACTTCAGTTTGCCAGTTCACTCCCATTTCACCGCCTCTCTTTTCTTGTTTCTCCTGTCATCTCAACCCCCTCCCCCCTTAAGCTGCACTTAAAACACAGCTCGAAAAGAGAAGCGAGACAATAATAAAGGCCTATACATCAGAGAGGAGAAAGAAATGCAGGGGCAGGGACATGCAAAGAAGGTGTGACGCTCATGGATGATTTACAGAATCCATCTATTCAAACTTGACGGGAGGTCCATGTGAGGAAAATTTGCCCATCCATCTTACGTGTGCCTACCTACGCATATTTTTGTATCAGAATGCGCAATAAGTGACTGAATATATCTGAACTATTACCGAAGCAGGCCAAACAGAGCAGGCAGGTTATAGAAGGCAGGTCTGTATAATAAAGACTTACTTTTAATAACTACATCTAAATAACAGATATCTAAAAAGACAATTAAAGGAAGACTTATAAGCCTTACTTAAACCTGTCAAAGGAATTTGCATAATTGCCCATTAAATACCAAACTAATTATGCATGCAGCAGTGGGAGCAACAACTAATTAAAAAGCCTGTGTGGTGAAATCCTTTCTGCAGTCCCCTACACATAAAACCAGCTTGAGAAACTGGTTAGAAGTTGTTGTTTTCTTTTTTTTTCTTTGTTCCTCTCTCTGACTCTCTTACTCTCTTTGTCCATTTGTCGCTTCTCACACACTCTGTCTATTTCTTCCAGGTCCCTTCATCTGGGGGAACAGTCAATGTGCTCTGTGGGATGAGTAGTTGTGTGTGGGGTGGGGGGCAGAGGAGTATGGATTAAAATACATCTTCAAAAGAGCAGACTTGCTGCTTTCTGCAGGAAATAAACAGAGCACCAGCACTAATGTATGTGCATGCAGACACAAAGTAAAGCAAACAGAGGCAGGGCATAATTGAACTGACAATAATCCTCTGACTGAAATGAGAAAACGATGAGGGAGGCGTGTGGAGGAAGACTTTTGAGGGAGGGCTACAAAGAATAGTGGTTCATGTTACTGACAGAGGTAGCTGAACGCACTGGTAACATGTACTGGAAAACTTGTATTGTACCATAAGTGGTATATAAGAAATCAGACTTTTTGGACTTGATATGAAAATGGATGCACCTATCAATCATTTTATTTGGACCAGTGGTTTCCAACTTTTTTTCTTTACACCCCTCAATACAAAGCAATGTCCACTAGCAACCCTTCATCACAAGTTGCAATTTTCTTGTCTCAGACTGTTTCACTTGAACACGTTTTAGATGTTTATGGAGGATAACCCCCCCCCACACACACACACAGAACCCCCCCCCCTTCAAAAAAAACAAACAAGAAAAAAACCCAGAAAAGATTAGAGAAATCTCAAAAAAGTAAATATGAGTCTGTGTAGCAAAATCACACACTGCTTACCCTCCCAGAATTCCCACACTCTATGTGAACACTACAGAGTATCAGTTGTATAGAAAGCAGGAAATGACTGACTTGGGGAGTACTTTCAGACACAGCCCCTATGTGTGTGTATGTGTGTTTGTTTGTGTGTGTGTGTGTGTGTGTGTGTGTGTGTGTGTGTGTGTGTGTGTGTGTGTGTGTGTGTGTGTGTGTGTGTCTCCACCTCCTTACCGTGTGGGGTGATTGTCTGTATCGGCTTGCCCTGGCCTCTGACGTTCCATATGGTCAGAGTTCCATCTGAGTGACTGCAAATGAACTGCTTGCCCTCGTGATGCCAGGCAACTGAGTGGATCGCCTAGGAAACGACAGGCAGGAAGCAAGAGGGTAGGGTGGGGTGGGTTGGGGGTCAGTGGTCCAGCAGGATCAAACATCATGTGCCACCATCTCCCATACGCTAAGAGTTTGTAGCATTGCCACAGCCATACGGTACCTAATGTTCATATGTGGGTTAAACACCAGTGACTCTGGATATACTCTTGAACAGATGGTGAAAGTGAGAAAAAGGCTCTGGCCCCTGACTTCCGATCATTTCCTGTGGCATAAGTGCATATGTTAGAAGAAGCTTTTATATAACCTATTAGCTGGGTGTGAAATAAGCGGGAATGGATTGGTCATTTTATTGAGGGATGTCAAGAGGAAGGTTTAATTAGCATGGTTAAAAATTTAACATTCCTATTTCATATAGATACCTATTCGCTCAAAGAAAACATTTTGTCTTCAACATACAATATAAATGGAACACAGTTGATCCAGTGCATTCAGGTTCATCTGGTGTCATTTGGAGCCATGGATTTGAGATGCTAATTATGATTTAAGGCGATATAAAAGTATTTAGTTAGTCTGTGTTGACAACTCAAAAAGAAGAGAAGAAGCAGAGAGGGCAAAATAGATTATCACAAATGAAAGTTTGAGGTTTGCAGTTTCTCAGCAATGTGCATTTAAGATGTAAGCAAAAGATTAAATAAAAATAATCACAACTCTAATATCGACAGTTTTTAATGGAAAATCCATGAACGCTAACAGGGCTTTGAGTTAAGTCCTCGAAAACAAGACAAAGGCGCAGGTGAAAAAAAATGAACCTAATGGAGAAACTTATTCAGAGACAAGCGAACAGATAAAGAGAAAAATAAGGAGAGACAGGCAAGAGTTGGAGAGACGGTGCCCCCCCTGTCCTCTCATCTTCCGCATCATATGAACAGTCTTGTTGCTGTTGTTAGCCCGGCTCATGATTTATCTACTGACAAGCAATCACTGAAAACACAAACACATCATGACCAAAGTATGCACCAGGAAAGGGCATCCTCGGTTATTGATGCCCTTTTCATAGCTCATAATTAAACCCAGCAAATGTTTTGACATTAAGTAAATATGACGACGTGCACCAAATCTGTGTGGAGCTCACAACCGCTTCCGAAGCAGTCTTTTACAAGGCTGGAGGCATAATATTCTTTCTTTCAGAGACAATGACAATGGCTAGAATTTGGTATAGCTTATTTTGAAAAATGTTCTCCCTGTATACGCTTGTTTTGACAGTCGTACTCATTGACTGCTTCTTTTCCACCTTGCACTGTTCAATATTATGCAATTCTGGCTAAAGCTCCATTCATTATTGACAGTTTAACTTGCCACTGGTTTTCCTTGTCACCTTGTCTCCCAAACACTGCTCCTTGTCTCACATCTGAAATGAATGATGACCCCGCCGTCGATGCCGATGTGAACACATGGTCAGGTTAAGTCACTCTATTCCAATTGCAGTTTCTATTCATTTAGGTGTACAGTATATATCAAGTTTGCCTTCAGTGCTTCATTAGTCATGACTGGTTCTGTGTGTCGGGCTCACTGGACTTTTTCAGAGAATAACTAAATGGGGAAACAGCGTCGGCTCGTGCTCATGCGACACCAGTGATTTGCTCACCACAACACATCTAATTTTCCCTGTCCCATGTTTATACGTCGTGGAGGGTAATGAACTCCATGTATTGCTTGCTGGTAAGTTATGTCATCCTTTACATAGGCCAGATCTTAAACTCACAAAGATGAAACTAATAAAGTGATACTGGAGTTTGTATCCAAATAAGAACCAATCAGAAGTTTCCTGGGGTGTATGTTTGTGGATGCACATGTTTGAGGAATTTCAAAGGTTTCCTTATCCTGGTTATCTCAATGGAATTTCCTCCAGGTCACCGTGAGCTTGATGAGTCAGAGCTATGGTCATGCTCCATAGACAAACTGACTCAAGGTGGTATCTCATTACGCAGGTAATGACTCATTCCCTCTCACGACCTCAAAGAGTTTCCTGATTACCTATTCACAATCATTTGTTTTCTTGGAAAAATGCACAATGAGTAATGGCTTAGGCGCCTTATTTAAGCTGGTGGCAGGTGTGTGTCCTTATAGGCAAAAGCAGCAGGCACTGTGGGATGCAGGGGCCTAGAAGGAAAGGTAGTTTGTCATTGATTTGTTGCCAGAAGTGATTCACCAGTATGCAGTGGCAAGCGGTGCTGATGTAGTTCCCGCAGGCGTCATGAATGCATTGTGAACAAATTTCCGATTCTGTAAAAAAATTTTTAGCATCCCACATTCTGGAACTGAAGTGATTTATCCCTGACTGTGTAAGCTGTACTTATAATTAGACATACTTGGGGATCTGGGTCCACCGTTGGCATTGGGAGTGTTTGATCTTGCAGGTTTGTTCCAATTCTATTTCTATTTATACATAGATTCAATAGATTTCAATAAAGAACAGAAGTTTGGATTGAAGAGGAGGGTCTAAGATGTTTTTCTCTGCGTTGACTGTAGCCTAGATGAAGAATTTGATCTGTAGATCAAGAAATTGCTAAATGCTAACCGTTATCACACTTTTGTGAGAATTTCCATTCAGACATGGCTTGACGGGGACAGACTGAGCACTAGAAATCTATCAGTGCATTGTTCACTGTGACAGTCCCAAGAGGGAACAATGCACTGTGCTTAATTGGAAAATAAGTAGGATAATTGAAACACATGGTACTCATCATATCAAACAATACCAATTAAAAAGACTAATTTCATGATTTATTATAGGTCAGTTTTCACAGATTGGTCTTTGGAGGATGAGAGAATTCAGTCAACACTTATTAGAATCTCACATACACACACACACACGGTCACGACGAAGATGAAACACACACAAACGGAGATTGGTGAAGGAAAACAGACGTACACTTAAACATGCATATCACAGCCCTAATTAAAATAGCTTCTGCCAGCATTGTGTCACACTGGGGCACAAAGACAGCTTAGCCCTGAAGTGCCTCACACACATCCACACACACACACACGGGCTCCCACAGCAATGGTAACTCAGCTCCAGTAGACAAACATTCAACCGAAAAAGGCTTAATCTAAAAAACAAGCATTGGAGGGCAAGTATGTCAACAGTGATTTCCATAGAGAAATCCTTTTTTTGTTTTAGAACATGAAATCCATTCTGTTTCTGTTTTTATGTTATGGTTATTATATAAGCCCTGAAAGAAGCAAAGCCCCTGTGAACTTCAATTGACCAGTCAAGACTTTTGCTATATTAAAAATCATCAGTTATGATAGGAGCAGGAAATGTAATGTTGAGTACAACCGTATGTTTGCATGCTAACGTTAGCATTTGGTCTGAAGCATGGGTGTGCCTACTGTAGTTACAGCCTCACAGAGTTGCTAGCATGATGACAGGACTTTTTTTTTTTTTAATTCGTTCTAGCTAGGCCAAAAAGTAAAGATGGTAATAAGTTATGATTCTACCTTTGGAGACCATTAATGCCTGTAGCAAAATTGATGGGAATCCAATATTTTATCCTGGACCACAGTGTTGGACCAACAGAGTGATTAACATGGTTAGAAATATGATCTCCAGCTTTACGGATCAGACGCAACAAAATAAACACCTCGATGTATTTGTTTCTGCAAGGAATTATGTTTTATTAAATTAACAAATAATTTGAATGCAAGAATTGTGTGTGGGATTTTTTTTTCTCTAGCAGGAGTGAGTATTATGAAGAGTAACATCCAGCCCATCCTGATGGATAGAGCCCCACAGAGACTGACCATCATATAAAGAGTGATATTCTATCCACTAATGGATATTGCGCCAGACTTGACACCATGATCCATCAGCTATGAATAGTTAAGTTATATAGTCTGTATTCTCAACAGGTCTTAGAGGCAAAGAAAATACTTTAAATGGGAGGGATTTATGGCACAAGGACATATCAAATAGAATCAACTGAGCTGTCCATCAAAAAGAATATGTTCTGGTAACGTATTGTTAAGTACGTAAGTGCTACTGATTAGTTTAGGACAACTTGTTTTAAATCTGACTGAACCTGCATCCAGCATTTGAAATGCCATCAGGTTGTTCATTATTAAAGTTTGGTTTTAACATTTGCCGATAACACAAATTCCTCCATAGCCAAAAATCTGTTTGAATGAATTGCTTGGAAAGGAAGTAATTAATGAGCAGTGGCTGTGGGAATTACTTTGCACTTTTTTATTGTGTTACTGGTGGCCTTCAGTGATAGCTTGGAGAGTTGAGGCTTGCTCCTGGACAAATAAAAGCAAATATTTCACCCCACAGTTTTTGTGTTTTGGTGCATATTTTTACACACCATGTTGTGAGTTGCATTTGTGCTTACTTATAAGTGTGTATGACATGTTTGACATGAAGGTATCCAGTTTCTGAAAATTAGATCCTTTTTGGGTACGAACTGCTGAAAAAATTGAGTTTGAGTTTGGTACTTTGATACAAAAAAAAAAAAAAAAAAATCATCCATGATTTACTTTTAAAGCAATTCATTCAAACAGATACAAAACACTAAGTGAGCAATGGCCACCAGGAGATAAACAGGAGGGAAGTAGGGACTCCGGACATTCATCAGAGCCAGACTCAGACCAAGGTGTTGAGTCAGACGGAGCAGAGTGGAGCAGGGTCAGGGTGACGGATGCTCTCTGGCTAGCACTCACTGGAAACCCATGCTGCCGATCCACAGCTAATAATAGACAATCCACTGAAAGACACAGAGTGGAAGTCGTGCTCTCTCAGCTCTTTGAGATCTTGTACAAACACAAGTTTTATCTTCTGTGCTGTATGTCTGCGCTCCGCCAGAAAACTTTGTTGTTGTCTGGAGGCCAGGTTAAGTTCCCCCAATTTGCTGACACTTCTGCAGTCTAACAGCTGCTTTCATTTGGGTCAAAACTATTTCATTACTTCCCTTAGGTGCACTCTACTTGCTGATGTTCTGTGAGAAAGTTTGCAAAAATTGTTATGAATGCGCCAAGAACACAGGAGCCAGCAGACCATTTGTGTCTATCCTTTGAAATCATAGACTGCCTTTCACTTATTTAAACATCCAGAAACTTCCATCAAAACTAAACTACGCTTTAAGACATGCTCATTCCAAAGTCTGAATCCATCACTCCATGGTCTGCTGCCTTACTCTGCTGCTGAAAAGAAGAGGAAGAAAACCTTTCTTGTTCATTTCAGTCGACAACTTTGATACTTGGCGGCGAGCTCCTAGGCAAATAGTGTTTGAATGAAAGCACACAGCAGGGAAAAGGGTGCACAGCGGGAAGACTATAGCTCACAATGGATTTGATAGCTGTAAAAAGTTATTTCACCAAGCAGCATTGTTTGCCGAGGTCTAACAGAGATGGAGTTTGCACACATGATGTCAGTGAATGACTGCAAACGATTCTCATTGTACCAACTAATCCATGCGTTGCAAATAACTCATAATTATGATAAATATATGTTGAATGGCACAAATGAGCTTAGGAAAGCAAAACATCTATATCTTCACATCAAATTAGACCCATGTTTCCATAGCAACCATAATGATGTTGGACATTTCAGCCTTCACTGTCTCTGTCATCATTCCAAATAAGACTATAAAGTTCAACACATAACGCTTGAAATATGCTTTTACACCACTGATATTCCATGACATACTGTATAAATATTTTGATATACGTATATAGAGAGAGATACAAAAAAACCTTATCATACCATAATGGGTTGATGTTGAGTTTATGGGACAAAAACTGTAAGGATTGGTAAGGAACCAGAAATCCTGGATTTTACTATGCTTAGGTCAGCAGACATATATATATAAACACACACACGTCATCAGAGAAGAGTCCACCAATCAACAGAGGCCAGTATATAAGAATATAAGAGCCATTTCAGTTGTAAACAGACAAATGTAGTGCCTACATTTTGTCTATAACTCCCACCCTTTCCCCCACAAAGCCACTGGTGTGTTCATCTCTCACGGCACTCTCTCTTCAGTCCATTTAATTAGTGTTGGCTACACCACTGTCCACAGCAGTACTATTAAAAAAGTCATGGAGCAACCATAACCACATTTCACTAGTGATGCAGCACGGCAGAACACAAGAATTGTCTCCAGTGCCCTTGAAGGCTGGTCTGGGGCCAAATTAAACTTTAAAGATATCTGACTCTGAGATTTTAACCAGGGGAATAACCCCAAGACATTCTGAAAGAGATGACAGAGCGGTTGTTTGCTGCAGGCTGCTTTGCTTTGTCAGTGTAAACCATAGTGAGCGAAAGGAGAAGCAGTAGCCCACCCCATCCCTACTAAATTCCCACCCACTCAACCCCCAGTCTCTGGAGAGGTGTAACTGTAGGGGTTTGGAGAGAAGAGATGAGCTCCCTTGGGAGATTCAATACTAGAGACTGTAATGCCCCAGGAGCAGCGGGAGGATATTAGCTTATCTGAGGGGAGAGAGGGAGACAGAGCAAAGGCAGAGAGAGAGAGAGAGAGAGAGAGAGAGAGAGAGAGAGAGAGAGAGAGAGAGAGAGAGAGAGAGTTTCTTGCGTACTGAACATACAAAACACTCAAATTTTTATGTCTATGTCGTCCTCGGTGACTCTTGTTATCTCAGCTTGCTTACAGCACCACAGCGCTGCCGATGAGGTGAGCACCAGCGTGAGTGTTACAACTATCATAATTGTCTTAAACAGGTGGTTTGGCTTTGTGTCTAAGCACTATGGATATCACTGTATGACCGTGTACATGATGACTGTGTGCACGTGTGTGTGCGTGTGCGTGTGTGTGTGTGTTTGAGTGAGTGAGTGTTCACATTGGTACCCAAAGCCATTCAGTTGGCTTAAGCCTCCATGACAAGTTTATGAATGAGATCTCCTATTCATAGTCATATTCAGTTTCCACTAAGACTCTAAACCATGGGTTATGAAAGGTCAGGCTGTGCTTAGACAGAGCAGAAACACATGCATTAGCTGCATTTGGGCTTTTCTGAATATCCAATTCCAAAACCACCAGGAAACCACAGTCCGTCACACATTTGATCACATTCATTATAGATCACAAAACAATCCAAATACAGCAACTAGATGTGGAACTAAGACATTGAGGGGCAACAAATAACAGACAGCTTGGACAGTGATGTATGTGGATTGTGATGTTAACTGTAATGGATGTAGGTAATGTATTATGAGAGGAAATACAGATTTTGTTTTATCAATATACCACAGTCAAGCTAAATTACCAAGACACACTCTAGGTTTGACACATGCCAGATCCAGAGAGAATGGGAGCAGCTCTGACACTGTGTCTATGTTTTATTGTTGTATCTTCATTATTTATAGATACACACACACACACACACACACACACACACACACACACACACACACACACACTATTGCCTCTGGGGAAGCCAATAAAACCACATGACTCAGTGCTTTAAGGAGGTGGACCTTTTACAAAATGAAGTTGCCCTTTTTACAACCATAATATGCAAGTAAAATCACCGTGCAACCTTGCAACTTCACTCAAGAGACATGAACACATGGCACTGTACTGTATAAATCATAACATTGTTTAAAAAAATGCATTTCACAAACTGTTCTTTGTAACTGACACTACTGCGAAAAAACATGTTCTTTAGTTACTAAAGCGCCAACAAAAGACACTGATTTTATGGTTTTATTTTGCAAAGTGACTCCCATATTTCATAATTCCAACTTTCTAAAGGAGTAGCGAATGTTGAGGAATTATTTTGATGAGCTTCTTCATTCTTCTCGTTGCTGGATAGCTCAGATTCAGTCGGCAGGTTTGCCTAAAACTGGCTGTAAAAAAAAACCCCAAAAAACTCTTCTCTGACAAACCAAAACATCGGCTTTATCTTCATTAAACAACACATTAGAGCTGCTATAGAGACCACCCTGTCACCCTCTTCCCTACAGGAAGTAGAAAGTCCTATTTTTTCTCAGTCAGCACTCTCTTTTTGTACGATCATCACTTTTAAAAACACAGATGAGAGAGGAGACTCACTCCCAAAGAGGTGTGTGTATGTACAGTATGTGTGATCTACATAAACATGCTCAACTCACAAGCCTTGTCAGCTGTAGTAAACTATCTCAAACTCCGGGTTTGTTCTAGGAATAAACTCTCTAACATGCACACACATGCACAACTGCATTCACATCAGCTCATGAATATGTGATTTAATCCCCAGTTCCTGTATTAAAAGATACTCTGTAGATCAGAAGTGGGGGGGGGGGGGGTGTGGGGGTGTGACTGAAAGCGGTTAGAGAAGAAAGAAAATAGGGAGGATTTGCCTACCTCATCGTAAGTGTAGCGATAGTCGGCCTTCTTTGATTTCAGATCCCACAGGACCACGATCCCAGACTCAAATCCAATTATAAGCTGGAAAGGAAGAGCGACAGGCAGTCAGAGAGATAGGTAGCAGAGATGACAGAGAGGAGATATAATAGACCCCATCATGGGCAGAGAAAGAAGTAATACATTTGACATTCACGCACAGCATGAAAGGAAGTCAGGTGTAAGTAGGCGACAGTGGCTCAGGGAGAAACCTGCCCACCTGGGTTCACAAGAGATGCTAACCGAACATGCAAAGAGATTTTTTAGAAACAGGAAGGATAAGGCTGTTATTTGATTTTGAAGACTTATTTATGGAAACAACATAGTCTCAATCCTTGAAAATTCAAATATGTGTCACTAAAGCAAATCAAATATACATAATGGGCCTTATTTTAACTGTACAATGGAAATCACCAACTCAAAGCTCTACACGATGTGTGCTGCGACAATGAGCACGTGATGTTGAGGGTGATTGATACAGCAAAGAATATCAAGTTATTCTTGAGGTATTTTTATTGAAATAAACATTTATGTTAATAGTTGATCTGAATGTCTACTGGTTGGACAGTATATGAAGTTTTTGACAAAGGGTTGTACTGTAAAGCGATTTATTATGAGTAGGTCCCAGATTTGTTTGTATTATGTACACGCACATGGCCCCGGATGCACACACACACACACATACACACACACACGGAGCATGTGGTTTATTCCGCTGACCGTGACAATGCATCAACAAAGGCAGTGGCGATAAAGCAGGCTTAAAATATTTCATCAAATAAAAGTTGCGTTACACATCAGAAATACATTTTTACCATTACAATACATTTTTTTTTTTTTTTTTTTTTTTACAAAATTGGTTTTCCATTACACATTTCATTTACATTTGCTGACAAAATCACTGAATCGTCAAGCGACATGATGCTAAAAAACAGACACAATCCTTGATTGTCTGCTCTCGCTGCAACACCAAAAAGTAATTTATCGCCAAGGTAACAACATCTTGCCCTTTGTAGGATCTTAAATGAGACTGAATGCTTTTGAGGCCAGGGTGAAGGTAAGTAATGTAATATTGTATATGCACTTGCTGTCTGTGATTGATATAGGCAAGAGATTGACTGCTATTATCAACTCAGAACAACAGAGAGTGTGTGGGTCGAAAAAAAAAGTTTACCTTTCCTTCGTCCATTGGGTTGTCGCTTATATGGACAACTGGTCCAGGGTGAGCCTTGGAGGACCTTATGAGAGAAACACAAGAGGAAGACAAAGGGAGAGACAGACAGAGAGTGTTTTTCTCTTTAAGACACAAAGCACATCAAAACAAGGCCATACACATACTGTATAGTGATATGGAGAGGGTTAAGGTGGGAAGCAAGTGTCTTTGAACCTGAGGAGGAGGTCCACAAGGGAGGACAGAGCTGCCAATCACTCCAAGGCTCTAAAAGGCTGTTCAAAGACATAAACTCACTGAAGGTTGTGATGGATGGCTCTGTCAGGTCAGACAGTCCCCAATGACCATGTGTATGTGCCTGGGTGTCGGCGTATATGTGTGTGTGTGTGTGTGTGTGTGTGTGTGTGTGTGTGTGTGTGTGTGTGTGTGTGTATGTGCGTGTGTCCATTTGCATGTCAGTGAAGACGATGGCACAAAATGCTCGGCCGGCCCCCTCCTCTCCCCCTTCTGTCTGTGCTTTACCCTCCAGACAGCCTTATGTCAAATCTCCTCTCTCTGCGCCACGTGGCAGCAGGATTTTACCTAACCTGCCCTGCCTTAAAGATATGATGTGGGCTGAGGAGCGCCAGAGAAGGTCACAGCTGAAAAAGAGTGACTATTAGAGCCTGAAACGTAACCCCAAAACCAGGGAGAAAGGGCATGGATGCCTGACAAGAAGAGGAAGAGGAAGGAGCTGCAACCAAATGTAAGTAATGTTTGTTTTGGCCCACGTCTTAGCAGTGCTGAGTTTTTTTCATCCATAGTCTGTCGGCAAAGGCCAGGACATGCTGATGATAATATCAAACTGTTAAAAGATGTACATATTTCACCAAAAACGTATTCTGGATGGAAATCAATTAGCAGGGAACCCTGTTCAGTTAGTCCCGCATATCTGTGTGAACCTATAGTACTGTGTGCGTGAGTGCGTGAGTGTGTGTGTGTGTGTGTGTGTATGCGTGGTGGAAGGTAGCAGTTAGTGGGCAGGCAGGGAGTCAGTCAGTTGTCTCTATATTTAGCCTGTTAGTGCCGGAGCCTTATTACCTAAGCTCTGCTGCAGCTGGAGCTGTTGATTTATCTAATCCCCGTTCACTGCCTGTCTCTCAGCTAACAGCCGTCCACAGCAGCACGCACATGTACACACACATTTGCATGACGGCACAATTAAAACACATCTTGACACCCAGCCCCTTTGGAAAACATACACCCATAACAATTACCCTCTCTCTGAATTACAAAAAAGCAACTTGTACGCATAAAAGCCTCGCTCTCCTGTCCCACATGGTTTATTCTCATTTGTTTCAGGATTTTATGTTCCCCTGTGAGACTCCATAGCAAATCTGTTTTGTTAAAACCTGTTGTTATACAGTAAATAAATCTGACGTGAACATATTCACAAAGTCCACAAATACACGTTCAGGTTGGAGATAAAGGAATCACCATGGCAACAGAGGCAGGATGGGCAGAGCGCAGACAGGCTCCCAAAAATCATCCATACTCACAAACACAAACACACAAACCCACCCACCCACACACCACACGGACACACATGTACACACATGCCTGCTTAACTACTTCAACACGCTCCTGTGACCACACATTTCTGCCTGTGTACTGCTAATAACTCTGCATTTTGCATACGAAGTAAAAAGGGCTTCAGGGACAGGAACATTTGGGTATGTGTGCTTATAAGTGCATATTTTCTACGCATGCTTGTTACTCTTGTTGTATCAGTGGCAGCTTCTTTCTTGTATTTCAGCTGCCGATTCAAAGTCTTTCATGTCACATATATGACTGATGCCTCATGGCAAATATAACGCTCATTCGGTACATCATAAAATCTTAAAGGTCGTCTCCCTTTAGCTCCTCCAGTCCAGACAGTCGTCTTTTATAAACCTCTACTGCATCAGATGTATATCAATTATCCCCCCAACACAACGATGTCTTCATGACATTATAGAATATAGACCATTGACTGCACACACACACAATGTAAAGCAATTGTTTCTGGGTGCATAGACAATGCAGGGGGGATGTTTAAGCAATAGGAAGAGTAACACCTCATTTAATTTTAAAACATCTCTTCAGTCAAAGCACACCCACATGTCCTCTTACACACATACACACACACACACATACACACACACACACATACACACACACACACAAACACACACAAACACACACAAATTATTAGTGAAAAGGGGTTTCTGATTTTATGCATGTATGAATAAAAGCACAGGTATTCAGTCAGCATACCTATTCAAGGGCTGAACTACATACACAGACACACATGTGCACTGAAACACACATGCACAGTGAAGTCCCGAACATCTGTTGTCACCACGGGTGACACCCTCTGAGGCAGCAGAGGCGCAGTCACCATGACAGCGTCTCCGCAGCAACATGGCTTGAAAAGCCTGTTTGCAGCAGACCCATACCGTATGTGGCCTCATGTCACCTCAGTCGACTGTGACTGTGTGTGTGCTAACCCAGAGGAACTTATGTAAAGGATATATCTGGAGCTAATTTGTTATCATTATGTATGATTTTTCAGGCAATCATACATGATTGCTATATATGATTATTTCAGAATAGAAAACATTTCCCAGCTGTGCTGGTCCACCCTGACCTCAGTGAGGACATGTAGAGATTTTCAGAACATGATCAAACAGCAAATTCATACCAAATCCTCAAACTGACCAAACCAGTAGCTTTTTGCACTCAATCCCCTTTTACTGTTGAATGACAGTGTGTTTGTTAGCTAAACTGTAAAGCACAGTATGCTGCTCCCTGGGTAAAATCTAACTCAAATACAGCAAAAGCAACAATAACAAACATTATGTGATAACTCTGTTGCATTTAAAGCAATAGTTGAGCTGATGGGTTGAACAAGCATGAGACGTAATTCATTTAAAATCCAGGACTGCAGTGAAGACTGAGGCAGGACCTTATGAATAATGATATCTTTTACTGATATAAATCTTTGTACTGAATTAAATAATTTGAAACAGCAAAACGACATGTAATTACCACCATGAAATACATAGGGTGGTGGATTAAGGCTGTGTCCCCCAGAAAAGGTCACTGTACCAGGTCTACACCTGCAGCCTAGACTCCTGGATACTGGAGTCTGATACTAGATGCTGAAGGATACTAGGGCTCTTTTTATCAGTGCACTGCGGTACCAGCTGAGAACATTCACACATCATGCTTAAAACCACAGTGTGCAGGAACATACGTAAAAGCATGAAAAATTCAAACAAGTATTTACAATAGCTTCAGGGTCCTGAGTGGGAGAGCGGGAGCAAATGGAAGAGGACGGAACAGGAGGGGCCCCGGGCTAACACGTTCACGTGAACTATGTGTCATAGTAAGCTGTTAACATTTTACCACTCCTGTCCCACTTCTCCCCGGCTCTCTGTGCCCAGTGACCATCTAGCTGAATCAAATCACACACACACACACACACACACACACACAGATGCTGCCAGCTACACACATACAAAAATTCTGACATATGCAGCACATTGCATACACACAGACAAATTATGCATCACGTGAACAAACAGATTTACATGTGGCCTTACTGCAATGTCCTTAATGCCTACAGCACTGACTGAACTATAATGCCACACAGTCCATTATATACTGTAGGATATGTGTGTGTCTATTAGTCTTTTCAGTACAGTAGCTTGGGAACAGGTGTGAGTCAGACAAACACACAGAGCACTGGGCCAGGGCAGGCCTGGGGCCACTGGCACAGCTACTGCAGCTTGTCTCCAAATAGCAGGGCCCGAGGGAAGATGACCCCAGTGCACATCATATCCTTGCCTCATTACAACAATCACAATAGAACAGAGGTGTAGCTTTAAGGAAAGTCTTGAAATAATGCTTTCATCAACAGTATGTAGGTGACAATAACACTAGGATAGACAATTCTCAATTCTTGCAGAAGTTTCTGTCATTTGAGAAAATGCGACCAGCAGTTGCTGCTTGTTAAATGACTTAAACGATGAATCAATCACAAACAGTTTTGTTGATTAATTTTCTGTCACTCGACTAATCGTTACAGCTCTTATTGCAGTTAATTTAGATCAAGTGCTAACTTCGCCTGATGCCGGCGACAGAGGGAGAACAATGAGAGAGAGGCTTTTGCATCTGCATGGCAACCCTCCTGAGCCCACAGCTGGCAGAGAGACCCAGGAGAACAAGAGAATCACCTCACACCTCTCTGATCTGCATCAAAGCAAACCACAGAGACGCACTCATACACTCAAACAGATATGCAAACTGAAAGCTACTGTAACAAATCCGAGAATCAATTCCTGGCACTGCCGCCATCTTCAAGGCACAATATCCCACAGAATGGCTGTGTTGAGTGATTGAGGCTTGAACTAAAAGATATGGAAACCTCATTTCCTCAAACTAATTGTGCAGAGCTACAGTTTTGGCGGAAACAACAACACGTCAAAGAAAGTTTGGTGGCTTAACAAATCTGTTAGGGGTGGCAGAGCACATGTTAAGAGATGATGGGAGGGAGGGTAATTATTCTTTCGATGGACTGTGGAAACGGAGGAGAGAGCAAAGATGAGAGAAGATGCAAAGATGTTTACTCTATCTGTAAGATAGCAGAAAATAGTAAGTGTGAGAAAGGGTATATGCATGTCATTGTATTATTGCAAATATAAATGGAAATTTTGATTCTTATTATCTTGGACAAGCAACATGGTGAACGTTTACTGCTTCTGCCATTTGCAGTGTCGAGAAGGGGATATCGAGACCTTTTGTTTGATGTGAACGTGGCATAAAGTTCAGTTTCTAATTCCAATATAAACTCCGGTGTTTTCGAAACGACTAATCTACCTTTTAGCAACATCCTGCTTGCTTTCCATCCCTGACTCCTCCCATCCACACAACCAAGATGCTTAACCCCAAATTGCCCCCGATGGCTACGCCAGCGCCTTGCACATTAACTTACCGCTGTGTGTCTGTGTGTGTGGGTGTGAAAACACAGTCCATTATTTCAAGAAATGTACTGTATGTTGATTGAATTATGATGATTGATAATAATAAAATAATAGTGAAAGTTTCTTTTTTTGAATCAATCAACTGTTTCTAACACTCCAGATAAATATTCACTTTTTCTACAGAGCACTTCTTCATGGTCACATTACCAGCTTTGAAATAGAAGTGATATGTTGGAATAAAGTGTGGATGGCTGTAGAAAAAACACTTTGACATCTAGGTGAAGAGGAGTGAGAGGTACTGTAAAGGCGAAGGAGAAAAAGAGGAAAGTAGTATTAAGCAAAAAAAAAAAAGAAGAAAAAAAAGAATGGTAGTTATTGCTTGCCCTTGCCAAGAAGAACCCCAGTATCTACCTCTCTATCTTATCTGTTCTCTATCTCATCATTATCACCTCCTTACCTTCCTCTTCTGCCCTTTTTTTTTTTTAATTGGAAACCTTTTCCATCTACCTCTCCATCCTCACTTATCTGCACGTCTCCTTTCTTCTCAGCCATCTTCTGCTCTGCCCTCTGTTACCTGCATTTATCCTTCTGTCACCACTGCATTCCTCTCCATCACTCTTCCTCTCTGCATGTCCTTTTTCCCCCAGGCAAAAGCCCTGTCTCATCCATTCCACTCCCATCTCCTCTCTGTCATACACCCCCCCACCCACCCACTCCCCTCTTCCCTTCCCTTGTTCCCACCACTCACTCCCGCCTTTTCTTCCCTGCGGCCCTGTCGACGAGACGAGACGTCTGTGTGTGCCGTACCCTGATCTCGGCAGACACCTGTTCCACCCCCTCCATCCCTCCTCCTCTTTTCCCTAACACACACACACACACATACATACATACACACACGAAAGGGGATGAGCGTAAAGCAAAACGCTCCAGTGAATAATTTAAGTCTCTACAGCAGGGAACCAAAATGGAGCTTGTCAAGCTGACAGTTCCATTGAAACAGCAAAGAGACAGGTCGCTCACTACCTGAAGTCTGATACTGTGTCTGGAAATGATAGACTGACTAATGATTCTTTCTTATCTCATTACATTTAAACTACAATAACCTTTTGAAAGGTAAGACGCTGATTACACTGCATCCCTCGCCTCACTTAAGTGCTGCAAGGTGAGTCAATAGACCCTGAGATCAGTGTTGCAGTGCTGGCAATATGAGTTTGAGTCCTACAGAGTTCAAATATTGATCTACGTATCAGTGATTCACTTTGGATGCGAACCCCCCACCCCACACACACACACACACACACACACACACACACACACACACACACACACACACACCCCCACCCCCACTCATGTGGCAAAAAAAACCTTTTTCACCAGCATCCTAAATCATGCAGCATTTGAAGAAGAGACGACTGACAAATGCAAAGAACTTTGAGAGCAAAACGAGTGGGAGGCAGAATCAGAGGGGGAACACGTGGGCAGCAACACTCACAGTTCAATGGCTTTGTTCCACATGATGACGTAGCCTGAGAGCATAAAGGACTCCACGTTGACGATGTGGATGTTCCCTCGTTCTGTGCCGATGTACAACCATTTACTCTGGAAGGGCAGGTGGCAGAAAGTTATTCTGCAAAGAGAAGGAGAGCAGACAGAAGTGTTAGAGGAGTAGAAAAGAAGGAGTAGAAAATGACAAGAGAGAAGAAGAGAAAGGATAAACAGACAAACCAGGGAGAAAGACACAGACAGACGAGAGTCAGACACTTTTTGAAAATCACTCGACGTCCTATTACAACCAGAGACAAATTATGCAAAACTTTGAGAGGATTATTTACCACTCCGTCAGGTCGAAGCGGTGGAGATGAGAGTGGCGAACCAAAGAGATTTTTGAGTCATTCAATCAGCCCCTTCTCTCCAGACCTACAGGATACATGAGGGCAACGAGACACCCATAATTCTCCTGTTTTCATCATCAACCCCCTAACCTCCTCCTTTCATCAATCCATCAGACTTAAGTTTAATGAGAGGTTATAAACCCTTCCCTCCTTAACTGTGGCTATCCATTCATCTTCTCATCCCTTTTTCATCATTTTGTCCTTTCATCCATCTTCTTATTCAACCTCCAATCCGTCTTGAGGAATAATAATGTACAACCTTGGTGATCGGACTTGCTAATATTTCAAGGTCGTCCATTTCCCCCAGTGATCCTTTTGTTTCTGCACGCTGGTTTGAGCTACAAGTTTCATCAGCTGGGAAACGCATCTCAGTTGGGAAGGGAAATAAGTCTGCAACAGTTTGACAGCGCTGTCTTTGTCCATTATTTACAGGAAGGAAACAGTGGAGTATTTCCTTTACAGATTAACTCATATTTAGAAATGGAATCACTCAGCAGAACAAGTTTAATATCGATGTAATATCTGCTGTCAAAGACGGATTAAAGTAGATATAATATGTCAAAAAATACATTACATTGAGATAAAATAAAGAATGTTTTTCCTCTTACAATCAGATTAAAATGTTATCTTGACAGAGATGAATTCATAAAACTGGCATTGAATTAAAGACCAGGCCATATGTAGTATTACAGGAAGATCATAATAACCCCTTTTCCCATGCTTCAGTGACTTTTTTTCCAAATTACATTACACTACAAGCCTCTCTCCTAAAAATAATGTTGTATTAGCAAATTTGTTTTGTAGCAAATATGTTTTTCATTTGTTTCCCTTACAATATCTCCAGGCAACTACAGCATGATCAAGATTTTTATGATTAAGGGCAAATAAAAGAGCCTTGGTAAAGTGGTTGGTTTTTTTGTTACATGGTGGGAAAAAAAAAAAAATCAATGCTGAGCTGAAGCAAAACGTTAAACACGTAAACTTTACCAGTATTTAACCAAAACCAGCCATCTCCTCCTGACCTTAAGTGACATTTAGCGGGCAAACATTTCCTCCAGAACATTTTCGGCGAAGGATGTTAGTGGTACAGATAAAAATGTATATTGTAGGAGATTAGGGTTAAACATGTGGCACTTCATAGACATTAAGGAACAGCAAACACACTGCAAAACATAAACCGGCATAAACATGTCCTTGCAGTGACTTTAGGCAGCTACCTTTCCTGCTTGTTTTAATGCTCAGACAGCTTCTACCCCCCCCCCCCTCTCTGCCTCTCTTTCTCTGAATCTCACTCTATTGCTCCAGGGCTGTATTGAGAGTAGCAGCTCCTACACACAGACATACACACAGAGACACAGAGACACACCTTTCCTCTCTGCCCCAATGCTCTGCTCTAACACATGAATATATTCATATTTCTGAGCACAGGCACTGCTGGGCTACTTGACATAAATCTCATCCACACAGTCCAAAATGTGCAAAAAGAGACACAAAACACAGACACAAAGCAACACTTGAACATATACACACTAACCTACATCCACATACATGACCTGGCCTGATCCAAGATGGAGTTATACATGGTCATTTAAATCTCATCTGAGGACGACATGGCTGTTTTTCTTCTTTTTTTTTTTGCAATCCTTTCTCCTACAAAATCTGGTTTTATACACTATTTGCTTTGCCAAATAAGCTGCCTGGATTTTCCAACTCACCAAGAGAGAATGTTTTTTCCCCACGCTAATTAGTCACATATGAACATGTTTTTTTAGAAGACGGGGCTGCAAAAGTATGAGCTGACTTACTGAAACATGAGCAGTTGATCACTGAGCTACACACACTCGTACAGACTCACTTAACCAGGCAAGATGACTCAGGGCAACATGACTTTTCATGACAACTTGTGGCGTCCTTATATCCAGTAGGCAGACTGTCTACTGGATTTAATGTCCTTTTCCATCTGCACAAACAGATGTGCCTTGTCTATGTATGTGAGGGCTGGAGTGTGTGCATGTGCTAGCTTTCAGAGAGATGATTTTGTGCAACACACAAATCTATTTATGTGCCTGTACATGCTTGTGCCTGTCTGTGTACATTTTTCCGTGCTTACACGCTTCTCAGCAACAGATATAAATTAGTGTAATTACATACGTACTGTATGTAAATGTATGTTGTATATAAATACGCTTGATCTGTGTATGTGCGCAGAGAGGTAGAATAGGAGAGGCCAGCTGAGAGGCAGTGTCAGGAGCATAATTATACAAATTTGCTCGCAGATTGTAAGTGCGTGAGTGTGTGTGTGTTTATGTTTCGCTGTGTGTGTTTGTGCGCATTGCAAATACAAAGGTTTGTGCAAGTGCTCTTATGTGTGTGCGTCACTGTGTTCACACTTGTCGTGTGCACACGTGTCTCCTGGTGAAATCTCCAGCTTCAAGTGGTCACGACACACAAAGGCAGCAGCTAGCTTGCAGGCTCAGGGCAAAACACATTGCCTCAGACATGACAGATGCCTGCCACACACAACTCTGAGGCTAACTGCACTGTGGGCTAGATGTATGAGAGCATGGTTCACTGCAAATGAATTGGTGAGAGGGGAAACTCATCATTTCCAACACAGGGCTTTCTGTGATGTTCCTATCAATGAGGATCATTGCTACACATGTATTAATCTCCCATTAGAAAATCATCAGTTTGAAAACTTTGATCTAAACTGCCTTCATCTAGTTACTGGTTCATTTTTCTGGACAACTTTTATTAAACTGCCCTTCAGCAAAGCACTGACCACTTACTGCTGAATGGCTGACTAGACAATAATGTGGTGCGAAAAGGATAGGATTCAGTTCCTATGATCAAAGTGTGTCACTGTCACTGCAGCGTAACAGAAATAAGATACAGAATATACCACTGACACTTGTATTATTATGTAAAATCGTAATGTATCCAAACATATTAATTAAAGAATTATGCTTGTGTGCACAATGGCAGGGGAAAATGCTGACAAAAAGGTCTATACTCTAACACTGTAAAACAGACAAAGCTGCATGTTAATCCTCTGTTATCTTATCTTGTCAGTACTCTCTTTTAAAATGAGCAGAACCCACAGACGTTTTACAGTAACTGAGATACATATATATTCCTTCAGCATTGTTTGGAAATGCGGCTTCAGACAAAGACAATGCAGATCAGAGTGATTATCTAGCAACAACAACAACAACAAAAGCTGATTAACTGTCAAATACTTCTTTAGACATCAGAAAAATTGCCCATCACTGTTGAAATAACAAAACACAAATCACACCAAAGGTGGTGGCATACAGCATCCATTTGGCAAAGCTCCAGATGGGACAGAGGAGTCTAATCTGAGAATCTGAGAGGCCAGAGACCCCAATCTAGCCACAGGGGTTCAGTTAAGAAGAATCTAATCTGATAACAGAGGGCGCACACACACACACAAAAATGCCTCTACAACACATCTCTCGAGCACTTTCACACTCTCTCTCCGCTGTACAGACACCTGCAAACATCGATCCAAGTATGTGCCTTTATTATCATTAAAGTAAAGCAGACGTTAGTTCACCATCACAGTTTTTTTCTATATATGTGTTCGTACAGTTAGGAGGTTAAGTCCGAGTAAAAAAGGGAGACAGGAAAAAAAAAGTCCTGGAGGGATATAATCCTAGATCAGCATCCCTAAGTTAACCTTGCGTAAACTCAGTTTGGAGGCTAAACCCAGTTATATCAAGAGTACATAGTAGTTATTGCACTGATAAACAAAATTTCCTTAAAAAAATCTAACCAAGTGCAGAGATCAGGTCTAATTTGTGTTGTAAGAGTACTGGTGTACGTGTGTGTGTGTGTGTGTGTATGTGCACATGTGGCTCCCCCCTCTTATTATCTCCCATCATATCACCCTGAATTGATGATAGCATCCACATCTGCAGTGCATTCCTGTGAGGCCAGGAGGTGACGAGAGCATCCTACGCCAGAATGACTCGACAGGATTTCTTTTGCGCTCCCTGCATCCCCACACTCCTACCCACAGACTGACTCACTGCTCTCTGGCTGAGGCCCAGTCTGTCTCAACTCCTCCTCTCCTCCCTTCTCTCCTCTCCCCTAGTGCCTGTGATCTGATGTGAATGGATGCTGACGCTGGAGGGCTTTCCGCCACACTGCTTTCACCCATCAACTCATATTCTGATCAGAGGAAAGAGGGAAAGAAAAAGGAGGGAAGGTGGGAAAGAGGGATCTGTCTGAAGTATTGGAACGGGCCCTCAGATGATGAGGCAGTCTACAGATTTCAAAAGGTGAATTATTTGTAGAAAATAACTGTGTGAAAAGAAGCAGTTAACAGTTAGATTTTTGGCAGTGAACCAAATATTATCTTTTTATTTTTCTTGGCCTGCGCTGACATCAGCCATACCTATTGAGTTTCTGTGTATAACCTTGTCAACGGTGAAAGTGAAAAGACAGGTAATCTTCTGCAGTTGTAAAGAAAGATGCTGTTAGCAAGAGAGCTGGGTGCAGTGCCACCCAACACCAATGTATCCATAAACAGAAAAGTTCAACATTTTAGAATAAATACACTTAATCCCTTTCTTGACAAAAGTTAGATGCTATAAATCAATACCGCTCTCATGTCTGTGCACTAAGCGTAGAGCTGGAGCCGGGAGGCGATTAGCCTAGTTTAGCAGGAGGAAACAGCTAGCCAGGCTCTCTCCAATGCATAAAAACTTACAGCACCTTTGAAGCATACAAATTAACATGTTGTACCTTGTTTCTTTACTCTGTACACAAACAGAAATGTTAAAGCAACAATTTTTGGTTTTATGCAGAATTGCATGCTGGAACGTTCCTTTTTTTGTTGTCACCTCAAGCAGAGACGATGCACAGAAGTTGCTGGGTGGACAGATGAATTGTTGTTTGTTGCACGTAATTCCCTCTAAAATCACAAATTGTAATCTCATAGATTCGTATAGATTTAACAAATGAGATGTTAATTAGCAAGTCTATGAGGTGTTGGTAACTGTATTTTTGAACACTGGAGATAACCAGTATAGCTGTTTGCCCCTGCTTTCAGTCTTCATGCTAAACTAAGCTAATCACCTCGAGGCTGTAGCTCCATACTTAACACACAGTCATTAACATGGTGTCAATCTTCTCATCTAACTCAAAGCAAGAGAGCGATATGGTAAATTTCTCAAAATTAGAACTAGTGCATACAATAAACCTGAAAAAATGTATGTGATATCCACACAGAAACAAACTGTGGTTTGGGGGTAGTATAAATTTGAGTGTTTCATTTGGCCTCTGACTGGCTGTTGTTTCTTTTTGTTCTGTTGCACCCTGTTAGGAGGCTGTCGTGGCAGTTCTGGTTGGGTGACTGTCCTTTTCTTGACGGAGGAAATGGCTGCCTTGTCCTCTACATTCTGACAAGCTAAAGTCAAGCTTTGAACAAACAGTCAGAGGAGAAAAACAAAGGAGCAAAAAAAAAAAAAAAAAAAAGCAGGAGATGAGATAGAGTGGCAGTGGGTGACCAAGACTTTTATAGGTTTTACAGATCTGTCAGACTCAATCCTGCAACACGTCGGTCTTAAAAACAATCTGCATTTCTTGGCTTCACTTCGACAACCATTCTTAACTTCAGATGACATATTAAACTGTGATCATTAAAAGTGATCTTCTAATGGCCATTTTGAAACACACCTTTTACAAAAAATAAACAAAGCAGAGATAAGAGATATTTGCAGCCTTCTGAGCCAGAGGGGATAAACTAAATTGTGTGATAGGAAAGCTGAAATAAGAAGGGCCCAACAAAACCCTGATGGTCCCATTAGCTTAAGAGGCTTCTCCTTTGGGGCAGCTATTACAACAATAGCGATGGAGGACTGCAGAGTTGCGTATCATTACACAAATAGAGGAAATGGAGTGCTGATCTGCAAACACTTGAACATAATTCGAAACCAATGTAAGATACATATGAAGAATGTCATGTGCTCTGCTTGAATAACAAGGTTTATTGCCAAGGAGGATTTTTCATGCTACACTGAATCAGCAAAGCCGTCACATTTATAATAGCACAAACAACTGCATTAAAAGCAAAACCCATGACTTGTTCCAAGTCAGATGATAGGTGAGTGGTACAAATAGAAGTTGTTTACCTGTTACATGCGTGTCAAGAGGTGTAAGCTGGTCCCACATTACGTTAATGTAAAATTTCATTATCTAAATGCCTTTACTTCCATGCATTTTTCTATAGCTCCTATTGCTGTTCATGGTCCTGAGAGGCCCAGCAGCTCAGCATGTGGTGCCAAAAGAAACAGGAATGCTGTTGACAGACAGACCTCAAGGGCAATGTGTATGTGAGTGCATAAAGTGGCCGGGTCTTGGCTCACATCATCAAGGGTTGAAGCCTGTCAACATGTCAGAAGATGTTACTGTATATGTATTTCCCAGCAATAGCACACATCTACATTAAAACTGCAATTTTATCACATCCGTTCTTTGGATTGGCACATCCCAGCTACTGTACTTTGACTGTTTCTTTTGTCTGTATGACATGTCCACTGTGTGTACTAAGGACATCAAATGAGATGCAGCTGGTATGTGTTGTACTTAATACATAGTTGACACATTCACATTCATAGGGAGTTAAGTTCCAGTTTTCGTGAGCTGTATGTCTTTGGGAAGGGAGAGGAAATGAAAAAACCTGATGGAATAGATGCAAATGTGTTGTCATTACTAAGTTGAGTGATTCCAAGCTGTTACATGAATACAGAAAGCAGAGGCGAGTCACTGCTACTCTGCGAGACAGCAAAGCCCTCAGATAAAATTGTTGTGAGGGGTCGAACAGCCAGACTGATGTCTGATGCAGAGATCAACTAGTAAGGCTGTCTCACTCATGGGGCTCGAGTATTTGCCTTTCCTCCTCTAATCGTCCAGTCCTTACACATTATGTATGGATGAGGAGTGAAAGCCAGAATTCAGCCTCTTGAATTTTTAACCAGGAAATGAAGAATGGCCCTACTCTTGCTCATCCTCCTCTTTCCTCTTACCCTTTTTTACTCTCTCATTTTTCATTTCATTAATTTCCCTTACTATCATTTCCCTTCTTTATCTTCTTCCTCACAAGCCTCATTTTGTGTTCCTCCCACTGCTTTAGGTTGGCTTTCTTCTGCTCCTTCTCCTCTTCCAAATATCTCAAGCCTTCTCCTCCCCATCTCCTCGTCTCTTGAGATGCAGTAACTCTGCTCCCCTATGATATTGTGTCTCGGCGTTGTTGCGTTGGATGGTGGTGCTTTCTAAATGTCAGAGGCGGTCAAGCGCCTCCACAAGAACACCCCCCACCCACCCCAAAAGGCGCTGCTGGGCACCTGTCCATAACATCAGTGTTGTCTAAGATCATTGGCTCTGACATTTAACCCGTTCACCACTTTCAGAGTGACAGATCACTGGCCAGTGATATGATTGGCTCTGATGGGTAATCACTGCATTAGTGACTGGAGGAGACAAGGGACACCAGCTTTCTTGAGGTGAGGTGATTCTGCTTCATAATGCTTCATAATGTCATGGTTGTTTTGCATGTTTGTGTTTAAGAGATAAGATAAGCTAAGATATTCATTTATTAGTCCCACAGTGGGGAATTTGCAGCATCACAGCAGCAAAGTGGACAGTATAAAAAAGAAAATCAGATTGCCAAATGACAAGAACCAAATACTTAAGAGAAGATAAATAATATAATAAAATAAAATATAATATGTACAATTAAATACTACATATACAAGATACAAAATACAAAAAGTAGCAGCAGATAACTTGTATTGCACAGTTTGTTACATCTTGTACCAACATGGCCTTTTGAAAGCATACAGTTTGGGTTTAGCTTGAAATAACTCCTTACAGTCAGCTGTTTTTCACATTTAACCATGCCATGATTAACATTTTGCAACCTTTAATTATTTATTTAATTATTGCAAAATTATGTTATTGTTATGTAATACTGAGGATGCAAGCAGCTGGTGGTGCCTTCAAGGACTGACTGACATTTACAATCTGAGAAAATGTGAATGTGAATTTTTAAACGTAAGAAGGAATCCTTATCTTGTTCACGATGTATATTTGCTTGTAAAATAACTTCTGATGCCTTTGGCTTATCAGCCAAATATCAGTTCTTGGATGTTGGGTTTAGCTTCATATACAACCAAGAGGAGTTTTGAAAATGGTCCCTGGTGTGATGTAGATTAGAGCGTGATAATAACACAACAAAGTGTTCAGTCTGATGAGAAACTTATCACAAGCGAGTCTCTATAAGTTGAAGACCTTAGCCTGCTGAACAGGGTTAGGGTTAGTGATGATATAACTTAAAACATGATAAGTAATAATATAAAGTACACACAGTTTGTACTTCATACACTAAAAATTGTTAAATTACCTGTAAAACATGTCAAATTATCTGTAAAATGGATCCTAAAAGCCTAACGATTCAATCACCATCCTGAAGTGTGGGCATCTGTGTATATTAACTGCTTGTGTGTGTTTATGCTTACGTTCTGTTTGTGCTCGTGTGTGACCCGCCGTAAACCTTCAGGTGTTTGGGTAGCTTCACACCTGTGCCCCAGTGATGGGAAAGCCTCAAAGGCAGAGTAAGTGACCCAAATAATGAGCGTTTAGTTAGAGGCCAGCGGGGAGAGAAACAGAGAGAGAGAGAGAGAGAGAGAGAGAGAGAGAGAGAGAGAGAGAGAGACAGAGCATCAGCCTCTCTGTCACCTCCTTTGCCCTGTGCACAGTTCTGGAGGCGCGTGTTTTGCCAAATGAAATGCCGTCTGTTTGCATACAGTACGACAGTCAGCGAAATGCAACAGTTCACACAGGCAGCAAACTGTGACACTGCCCCTGCCACTGCGCCTGTTGCACCAGAGCGAGTGTGACGGCCTAATTGAGGAGGGAGAGGAGAAACTGAGAGAAAACAGTGCGGCAGCAAGATGGACACGTCGACTCTGCAGACTTTCACATCATTCGCAGTATTGTGTGTGAACCTCTTACCTCTCTCTGTTGAACTTGAGGGAGTGAAGGATGGCTGGTCTCTTCTGCCTCAGGTTCCACAGGTGGACACTGTCATCAGCCAGAGCACTCACCAGCGCTCCCTGTCATAACAGAAGAGACACTTCATCTTATATTCAAAGAATATTTAAAAAAAAGAAAATGAAAAAAAAGGCTACTAACGAAACACAGGAATCATCATTGAATTACATGTAGAGATTTTCATAGACACATCCACAGACATTTTATCTTTGAGCATTGCATGCATGAGTCAGACTTCATTCCCCGGAAACTCAAGCTGATTTCAAATCAGTCAGCTTTCTCCCAGGTAACGATGATGATTCATAAGATGTATATGAGTGTATGTGTGCGTGTAGGAGGCACTAAAAATCTTCTCCATCTTCCTCAGGGTTTGTTTGAGCTGCTGAGTCACAGTCACACAGACGCTGACACACACACGAATCAGTGTGTGTGTGTGTGTGTGTGTGTGTGAGAGAAATACTGCATTTCTCATAAATATGATGTAAATCAAACTCATGTTTTTTTCAATATGAATCAGAAAGTGCTGTAGGTATGCAATCCATGTTTCTGGCTTGTCAATCGACACTCAACAAAACGCTTTCAAATTTTTTATTGTGGCCCGTGGCTTAATGTGGCATATGAGGCAGAAGTGTCTATTTAAGCTGAGCAATTGTTTAATAAGGGCTGGGCTGTGGGTTGACTCATGTCTGTGATTTTCTGCGATTTTAAAAGAATGGATGCAAAGAACCGTTACAGCAGTTATACAACGCAGATTCCATGCAGAGTCCTTTTTTGACACTTTCAACACTGCTGCCAATATGTAGTCCATTGGATCAAAAGCTCTATTACTGTGAAAGAACCAAGAAATCCCAAATGCACACTGTTTATGAATATATCAAATTAATTCACATGAAAGTATGAGTATCAAAATGTGTGAATATGGTGAATGACTGTTCTGGATTTCTTGGTTCTGTCATAATACTGATGCCAATAAAATATCAAAGTTTGAGCACCCTTTTCTTCAGTTTCTCGGTTTGAGGAATATTTTTTTTCCTACAAACTTTTTTTTTCATTTAATTAAATGTGCCAAAGTTCTCAGCATCTATATTTAATGATGTTTTAGCACAAGTAATGATGACTGATTCTACTCTAGACAGTTTACAAGGAAGAGGACAGTTCACCATGTGAAAAGGGAGATGAGCAGATAAGACAGGTTAGATGTTTCACACTTCCAGTAAAGTCATTCATCAACCCTTACTCCCAATGGCACACAGAGGGACCCTTTTTTTTCACATTTTAGGGGTGAAATGCGATTACCAGGGATGAACATTCATGAATCAGCCCCTAAGTCTTTTTTAAGAGACTAAAGTAGAATACTTGGGCAGGATAATAATATAATTTTTTTTCAGTAACACTATTACCCGCGGAGTTACTTGTCTTTGTAAGACAGCACTAGCCTTACGGGTGAGTACAGACGCATCAGTGGCGTAATTGAGCAGTGTGAGTATTTTATAACTTACCTCGTTGATGAGAAACTGTAGCTGGATGACGGCAGCTCCACTCTCGTGCTGACAGTAACACTCCACACCCGGACGTCCAAACCTGAGAGGTTCTCTGTCAAGGAACATGCAGCACCACCCAAGGAATTTATCACCAGTACTGTGTGTTTGTGTTTGTGCAGATGGCCCAGTATGTACTGCAACTTTTTTTTTTTTTTTTTTTTTATAAATATGGCGCCGGGAATAAGTGCCTAAGCATTTGAAGGTCATTTGTTCCTCGCTACACCTGATTCAAAGGTCATGACATCTGTTACTTAGTTACCTACTGTGAAGGAAAATGGAATATCCACAGTGACATTTTTATGGTCTGCTCACAAAGCTTAAATGAATTCATCCCCTACAACAAGGAAAGGTCTCCGCATTGCTGTGAATCACATTACTTTCTTGAAAATATTATAATTATGCAACACCTCATTACGTGCCCCCCCCCCCAGTTTTACACCATAGAGCTTGGTTTTACCAGGAAACGTTCTGAGAATATGTTCTTAGAATAAAGGCACTTAGGAGCCACTTACCAAACACTGCATGCAATCCAGGTGTTCATAATGACTACTAAATACTGAACCATGTAGATGACTGCTGTTATACAGAAATAGTAGCATGTTAGACGGTGGAGAGTGCTTGTGAGGGAGAGAGCGAGAGAGGATACAGTGAAACGGAGAAGCAGAAGAGAGAGAGAACAGGCACAGAGGGGTGGAAGGATGAAGGCTGGAAAAAAAAGAAGGAAGAGGGAAAGGAGAAAGGACTGGCAGAGAATAACGAGCTTCTCTTCCTGGGGAGAGTGAATGGGTGAGCTTACTGATTATATCCATTCACTTATCCCATGACTCTCAGGATTAAGGAGGTGGTGGGGGGGGTTTCATACAGAGGGCACACAGAGGCATAACACCCTAGGGATGATACTATTGCTCATCATTAGTGTGTGTGTGTGTGTGTGTGTGTGTGTGTGTGTGTGTGTGTGTGTGTGTGAGAGAGAGAGACCAGGTACTGTAAATTGCCTGCAGAGCTATCCAACTAAAACACAGTTTGAGACATACAGCTTCTTATGAATACAGATTGATCAGGCAATGTAAGATGATATTTCATGCATTTACACACACACACACACACCCACAGAAATATAATCTCGCATGACAGAGAGAGACAGAGGGAGAGAGACGTACGTTTCATTAATGAACCGTTAAGCAGACGAATGTTGATAACGACAATGGGAGCAACAGCGACAACGGAACGAGCTGCGCTCAGCTAAGAATCTCATTCAAGCACCAACAATCAAGTCCTCCTCTCCCACGGTGCAAACTGCACCTTCAGCCCCCAGACAGGCACCAGTGTAATTTATTAAGCTGTAATGCATGTAATCATTCCTGAGGTGTGTTGTGACCATCCCGATAAATAAAGCCGCCACATCGACAGAGCCGGCATCACGCACCTTGTTTCCTAGTGGCCAAATGGGTGTCTCATTCTGTACGTTCATTTTACCTTTCGGATGGAATACACAATGATGTTTCTAAGTAAACACACACTATAAATGCATTTCCTTATTCTTCACAATGTACTCATTTGCTACGATATCATTTCAGTGCTTGTATTTCATGTGTATTTGACAGCAAGGTGTTGTGTGAAAGCACGGTCAGGGCTGTGCTGACAGCTGCTATAATAATCAATATTGTTATGTAGACAATGGATCAAACGACTATGTTTAAATATCAGGGGTCACTTGTAGTGACGAACCCAAAGAGGATTTCATCGCGTGACTCTGCAGCATTTTGGCGTATTTCAGCTCACTGTGTTGGTTTTCCAGCTTCCAACTTCTGGTTTTGGTTCATTCTTCTCATCAGCATCATTTGCAGCTGTTTTCATGAAGAATAAAAAAAACAATCTGTCTAGTCCCAAACATTGGACAGACACTAGCTGGGAACATATTGGAGTATTTAGCAGCTAAAGAGCCAGATATTTCCCAAAGGAGTTGGTGGAGTTTAAAACAGAGCTAAAAACAGAGTGAATATTGGCCTCGCATTCATTCAAACGAGAACACAACACGTTCAGCAATCTTGAATTGCAAATTCACAATAGTAAATAGATAATCTTTGCTGTAAATCACTCTAGAGGTGATAATTAAAGCCCTGGAACTTGTAAAAGTCTGAGAAACTCATGGTCCTCAATCCAAGCAGCTTTTATCAGAAAGGGGTTCAGTCTGAAACCGCTATCGTTTCACAGAGCACATGCTGGTTCCCCCTCCAGTCAGATATCAGCATGGTACAGTAGTCTCTGTGCTCCCTGCAAAGCTGCCCCTCAACTCTTCAGGTGGATTAAGCTTTGCCCTCCCCCTCCTGGACAGGCAATTAAAGGACTACAGCTCTGAGCCATGATGCCTCTGACCACAGAGAATCCACCAGCTCCACTGGATTTCAGCCGGTAAGCCGCCAGGGGGATTAAGAAGACCTTAACTATGACACCGGGAGGGCACCACCAAGTCAGTCAGTGATGATCAGTATCTTCCTCTTTATGACATCTGAGTCAGTAGCCATGGTTATGTGGATAATCTTGAAACTTCATATGTTCACCAGCAAACCCTCAAGCGCTTAAGATCTATCTCCCTCCAACTTAGACCCCCTGCGAGCGATGGAGGTGCAACCTTCTCTTAAACAAACACTGCATGGGATCCATAGGCTTGAAAATCTGCAGTCCTCTTTGTCTTCACCTTTACATTATTGGGACAAAGTTTCCTCACTGGTCTCAAAATCTATATGGAAGGGGAAGCAACCCTGTGCCAAAGGTTCAACTATGCACCATAATAAGGCCTATGTCTGCCTCTCACTTAACAAAGCTAATATTTTTATTTTACAGCCACAGTTTGTTCCAAATACAGCTTTATCCTGGACACCAATAGAGGATCATTTAGCTTCTCCTCAAATGTGCATATATCACCATCCTCCATATCTGACTTTGTTGAAAGGATGCACACTCCTCATGTAGCCTGCAGCTTGCAGTTCTGCTTCCACACTGCAAATACACTCCAACAGTTAGTATATGTATGCCTGGAGTGTTACCACAGTAACTAAAGCAGGCGGGTAAATGATGCCTGAACACATACAAACAAGCCGACCACTTGGAAATAACAGTGTGAATAGACAGTCATTGAGACACAAGAGAGAGGAAAAATGAAGAAACTTTCTTGGAAAATTCCAAGAAAGCTAAAATAAACTGAACAGAGGGGTAGAAAGAGAAAGCAACAGCTAAAGGCTCGTATTTGTTTTGTTTTTTTCTTATCAAATACCACACACAAGACACCAGTTACTCACAATAAAACACAGCATGAAGTTGAAAAAACCCAAATAGATCCATACCGAGGAAGTTCTGAAGAGTAGTGATTTTTTTTGTTTTGGAGATCTCAGCAGTTGTGTCTCAAACAACGTGAAACATGTAGAGTAACAGGAAGTCACTGCTGCACTGAACGGTCAAAGCTTAGAGCTTCATTCACTGGCAGAAATTTAAAAAAACAAAAAGTATTCTGACTTTAAGAGAGAGGCAAAAAAGCTCATCAGCGCGCACCAAATCACTGTCAGGGCCAGTGGATGAGGACAGAGGACCCCGATGCTCTCTCCACTTGACCTAGTATGGCCGCCATCCTCCAGGATACTGCTGTTGGCTAAACTGTTACCGAGTTGTGGAGGGACACTGATGTCCATGTAGGTCAAATTGTGCAAGTAAGAAAGAGCAAGCTTAGATCAGCTCATTTAATGAGGATCATGTTGTACTATATGGTACGACTAAAAGCTTTACGGGGGGTTTTTTTATGTTCCCAAGCTCAGGGGGATAAAACTGAGGAGAGAGAAAGTGATTTTATGTCATTGCTGCTCGCCAAAACACAAAAAAATAGTCTACCACTTTTGAGTGCCAATTTAATCATTGATTGCACATGATCAGTGGAGCTGGCTACTTGCTTGTATACATTTTATCTTATGCCTGATTTTTTTCACGGACACTATGTCAGCAGCAGCTAAATCTGCCTCAGTCTATAGCAGAGCATTAAGAGGAGTCCCCACCTTGCGCAGAGAAAGTTGTGGAGCATCCTCTGAATATGTAACCTTCAGGTGTGCGGTGTTAGCCAGGATGGTGTGAGCCCGGCGACAGTGCAGTCCATATAACTCAAAGTGACTTAATTGAAACTCTTTCCTAATGTTGCCTGGCAACCAAATCTTCCAGGGCCTCAGAAAGCAAGAGGAAAGGATTTAAGGTTGTGCTTTTTTAAACTGGTCATACTGCCTTCTCTCTGAAGACGTGCCAAAAGCATATTATCATGAAGGGCAGATACACATCGACACGGACGTGATCATAAAAAACAACCCGGCAAAATAAATTCACACCATCAAAGAGGGAAACACTGGCATTTGGTCATGTGTTTCAACTGAATGTTGCCATAATAATTACCATAAAAATGCAGGAAGAAGACATTGAATCCAGTGTGAGAAGACTAAGCCTCAGTGCATAAAGTAGCGTGCAAAGAATTTGGCCATAGACTGAATTCCACTACAAGAACTAAGGAATACAGAGCAGGAGTTTACTACAACTCTCTTTACATTTATATGCTTTGAATTAAGATATTAGTATAGACAGAGGTCGCACATCACGTAAGGAGGAGGTTTGATTTCATAGTTAAACATTAAAAAAAAATTGACAGACATTCCCTCCAGGTGTTTCATGAGATATCAAGTTCACAAGAATGGGATGGACGGACGGACGGACAACCTGAAAAGATAATGCCTCTGCCAACAGCTGTCGAAGGTGCAGAGTCATAAAAACACAAAAAAATTGAGATCACTTGCGTCATCTCTTTGTACCCTCTTCAGCTTTAATGGATAATGGCGACAGTTCAGTGGCACCTACTAGAAGCGCACAAACATTTGAAATTTCTTTTGCAGTTTTTCTGGAAATTTAGTTAAAATTTGCACTATATTTGAATGGAAACTTGACAATTGATAATTCGTCTACTGCCTGTAAGGTAAATTATTCAGGAGTACAAATGCCTCTTAAAAGTTAAATTAATTTGTGGACAACCTTTACCAAAAAGTTTCTCACAAATTAGTAGGAGCAAGCAGGAAGTTTTATCTCAACAGTCCACACTGATTGAGTCAGCCTGAATATTCAAGTTTACCTTGTTGAGAAATTTAAAATGTTATCATTAGAAAATATGGCAAAAGTCATTGTTAAACATTTAATTTACATAACCAATTATTTAAGAGTTCACAAATGAGTCATTAATTAATACTTGTTACGGTTTGACGTGTGTCAGCAAATTATATATGGACCTTATAAATGTACATAAATGTTTTGTAAATGAGTTTAAAAATGTTCATTATTATGAAGTGTCATCAGAAAAAGGACAACTCCATCTTATAAGTAACACACTGTGTTATTTATTTAAATGCCCCTTCTGTTGCTCTCAATATCTGATGGTAATTCAATCTTAACCCGGTGCATGGAAGCTTTTACATTTGTTTTTGTGAACCTCCGGCACTGGTTAGCTGTTTACCACTGCTGTGTCAAAATGTGTTCCCTGTAAAATACATGTTTCCTCTGGCAGTGTGTCTTCACCTCGATTTCACGCCAGAGTGGGAAATAACATAATTTCTTTTTCTGTGGGTTGTTTTCACATCATTGGCTTTTGACACGGGAAAAAACATTAACAAAATATTTCACGGGATTACATAAAGAAAGACAGCGGAAGATGCAAAGTGCCTATAATAAACAGGATCATATTCTTAATGTGAAGGTGCATTAGCTTATATGTAACTGAATGGAACGATATTTCCTTGGGAGAAAACATTTTGGTACACCTGGAGCAGAAGAAGTTGTTGACAAAGAAGATAAGTAGATGGCAACAGAAAGATGTCCCATTACTGCTCACACTGTGATTAACAAGTGATATCAAAGTAATGAACAAAAGGGCTCCATCAATATCTTCTTAGCACTTCAAATGCCAGCAAACATGGCCCTTCCTGAATCTTAACTCATCACTTTACAAGAAAAGTTCCTGGACATCTCAGTTGCCATCATCACATTTTTTCCAGCATTTTAACAAACACGACCCAAAGTTACTCCAAAGTGCCTCAGCTCCATCCACACGGGACAGGCTCAGTAGGAGAAGTGTCACAGTTGCTGACAAGAGCGATCCTCATCCCATTTTAACCGAGCGAGGTCTGCATCTCGGCCCGCGCCCCCTCTCACCACAACGCACCGACGCTATAAGTGGACAGACTGACTGCAGGCAGCGATAGGAGCGAGACAGGAAGACAGGAAGAGAGAGGAGGACGGAGAGCGAACGCAGAAAGTGGGTCAGCTTCACATCTTGTCAAGTCCAATGAAATTTTCCCGAGCTATTCTGGAAGTCAAAGTTGACTGATCATTCACTTTTCCACTGCTTCTTTCAGTCAAAGCCACAGGCAACTTTCCTGACAAACAAAGGTGAGTCACTGGGCATCTGACAAAGCATCAGCAAGTTGTCATAGAGAGAATTGGCTGGATACAGTGGGAAACTGCAGGTTTTATGAAACCGTGTTGTCCAGGAATAGAGTTGATCTTGATAAGGGTAATTGAATAGGAAAGAGTCTGTATTTCACATGAGAGAGGGGTTGGTTTTGCTGCCTGTCAGCTTAGCTCAAACATGTCATGTCTCTGTATGTTTGTATGTCTGTGAGCTGAATAAATAGAAAAATGAAGGAGAGGATGCAGCTTTAGACAAAAATAGAAAGCTCCAGAGGGTTGAGAACAAGACAGAGGGTGGACAACGAAGAGAGGAAAGAGTGTGTCTTAATGTGAGCCAGAGCAATGAAAAATGATGGACAAGATAAAGAAATGGATGTGGAGAAGGGGAAACAGTAAAACAGAGGAGATATCACAGAGAAAGAGATTGTAAAAGAGGAAGAGGTGATTAATGGAGGATAAAGAGGAGACAGAATAAGGGAGAGGCACTGAGAGAAAGCACCAGAAAGAGCAAGCCTGGGAGCACTGGGTTGCTATGACGTTAGGCCTGAAGTGACGTCAAAGCTAGCCACTTATACATCACCCTGCCAGAGAGTGGGGCGGGGCCACGGGGCACAGGCTGTTCTGCACCGGACCCAGAGACAGGAATGAGGCGACGGAATTTGCGAGGAAGAACAGAGGGAGCAGAAGAAAGGCACAGCAAAAAATAGCAGTAGAAGAAATGAAAGATAGGAAGGGAGGATAAAAATAAGGAGGGTAGCGGAAAAATAAGAATGCCTTGACAACAATAAATCAAGGAAAAAACACAGCAATAAGCCTTGAGAAGCAGCAATCTTGCAAAGACACCCCCCCCCCATCACAACACACATTACTCAGCTCCTATTTGGAGTTGATATCCTGCAAATCATCCATAATGCTGCAGCTCCCATTGACCTCAACCTGCCTGAACGCTCCCATGTCACCCATCACCTGCCCTCCCTCTGGCTGCCTGCGGCTGTTTGCATCACATTTAAAGGCTGCTGAGGGAGCTGCGTCTCCGTTCCTCCAGGCCACGATCCAGCCCTGCACTGTGGCCAGCACTCAGCTATTACCAGGCACTTTACCTTTCTTAAGTCAGCATTTTGTCACCCACCCTGACTTGGCACATCTGCTGATGTTTTTTTTGTTTTTTTCCCTTCCCCAATAATAGCTTTTTGAAGTGCATCATTTAATGTGAAAATTATGCTCTAAATGCTTTTTAATGTATCAATTAATCAATTAATTTTCTCAGACATTACAGCCTCCATACATCCTTACAGTGTTTGCCACAAAACCTACATTTGAACATATCTCTAGAGGCATTACTGCATCTTTTTCTGTCATTACAGCAGTGTGGGGTTGAAAGCATATCCTGCGTGTCCACCAGGGACGTCTCTTGACAATGCTGACATGGTTTTCTTGGTTTATGGAAGAAAAAAAAAAACATACGCTGGACAACGAAGTCAGAGCACTTTTTTTTTTCACTGAGCAGCACACCGGTCAGTGAAATTTGAAAACGACTCAACTTGAACAAAAAAAAAAAAAAAGTGCCTTAAACCAGGTTTTCAGCTGTCGCTTAGCAACAGCAGGAACAGTGACTAGCATCCCACCAAGGTTCTGCTGCACACTGCAAGCAAAAGCAGCTCTCTGGACACAGGTCTTCACCCTCTGAGCTTTCGAAATGTACACATTGTAGCTCTAAAGGGGCCCTGCGACTTGTTCTTGTACATTTGTTTTCCTTTCCTCTTCCTCTGCTGGAGCATTCAAGTAGCACCAAGATACATCAATGACAGAGAGAGCACAAGGACGGTATGAGACTCACACCGGAGTCACACATGAAAAAAAAAAAAAAAAATGTCATGCAATCATACTGAAACACGAGCAAATAACACACAAGAGCAACCCACAGGCACCAACACACAGCGATAGTACACACAACCAAGAAAAAGCTAGAGTTGAGCAAATTGGTGATTCATTTGTTTAACACAGTCCTTGTATAAATAATCTCCCTTGACACATTTGATTTATTATGCAGGCAAACAATTAAACTGCAATGGGGCCGCTGAGTATTTGTCGCTGCCTCAGCTTCCACACACTCACCTTGGAAAACATTTCCACACACACACACACACACACACACACAGACACACACATACATTCGCTCTCCCAAAGATTCATCTACATGACATTCTTGACAATGGCCATTTGCAGAGGTGTTCAGTTCAACGTTGTGGTAATCCACATTCAGGTAAAAAAAAATAACAAATGAGGCGCGCTTGGAGATGCAGGTAGAGGGCTGATAAGGGGCCAAATGATGACTCCTCCCTGGTTTCTATGTCTCTATAAAATGTGAAATGCATGATTTTAATTTTAATGACACTGAGTAATGTGGAATACAAATATTAGAATCAGACACTGTAGTGTAAGAATCATACACAGAACTAAACTAGCCACTATCCTCTTGAGAGCTTAAAGTCCCCCTCACTTACATGTGAAGATTATAGTAAAGCACTGTACTACAGTCACAACTCTATTAAGAAATATTGTCTGTGAATTAGTCTGGGTCGGAGCCAGCACAGGCAAGGTAGGCACAGTGGTGATGCACAGTAAAAACTGTAACCTCCCTATGCTGTAGGGATAATGTGGATTGTTGGTTCCTGGAGCATGGCCAGCTCTGCCCAGTAGAAGGGTGTTAATAACCCAGGACATCATTTAATTTTAGCAGGACAACTCAGCACTGAGCTACTGTACGGCCACTCCGAGGCAAATATCTGAAAAGAGATGAGACAGAGGGGAGGGGAGGGGAGGGAGGAGGGAGAAGGAGCGGAACAAAAGCGGGGAAAGGGGTTTGGAAATTCACTGGCTGTAGGGAATGAAGGCAAGAAAAGGGTGAGGGAGGGGTGGGAGCAGAGAAGGAGCGAGGATGAGATAGGAGGGAAGCGGGGGAGAGTAAAGGGGTAAACTATGAGGGAACAAATGTAGAGTCAGCAGAACAGCTTGTGGCCAAAACCTCCTGCAAAAGCATGCGTAGCATAGCAGCGAAAATGAGATGAAATGAGATGTCGGGGGAAAAAAATGGGGGGAAGAGGTGAAATTGAAAGAGACGGGATGAGGAAAGAGTGCGACAGAAGAAATAGAGACAAGTGAATGAAGTCACTACAGAGGGAGAGATAGTGTGTCAATGCAAAAGAGAAATACAAGAACATTCACTTAGTGTGACAAACCTGGACATTTCTATACCCTGAAAATCTCGGAAAGGAAAGAAAGACGTGACTTTTTTTTACCTACAGTCCGTTACTGCAGCTGTCAAAATGTGTGACAGACAGCGGCTTAACAGAAATCATAAATTCTCTTGTTGTGATAGCGATGCAAAGCCAGTTAAAGGATTATGTTCCAACAGGCGATGCTGCCGAACACAACAGTGAAGCACAAGAATGTCTCTGCGAGTGGGGGTGTGGGCCCTGCAGTTTCTGCTTAGAAAGTGACTTTAATGTTATCGTGTCCTGTCCTGAGTTGATGCTGAAAAGAAGGATTAAGATTTTATCCATCTAGAAGTAGCAATGTGCAGTGTTTCTCACAGGAAACAAGCCTAGCGGACAATTTAATGCCAAATTATAGTAAATGATCTTTTTGGATTCGGGCGAGTCGAGTTCACACTGGTTTTGTGTGAATTGCTGCGTATCACACATGGCGCGCATAATCAGCTGGGTACAAGGTGATAATGTATTAAACATGAGTCCTGGCCCTGTGGACGAGTACAAGGACACCGTCTCTGTCTGCTTCTAACACACCAGCACTCTGGACCCCACTTGGCCAATTATAGCATGAACTCTGGAGACTGATTTTTTATTTTTTTTTTTTTTTAAAAACTACCACATAGGTCGTTTTTTATTACAACTCAATGTGACATTTTAGTGGTAAGCAACATCTAGCGGTCCCATGAAAGAGCATCGGTCTTTTCAGCAAAAGCCCCGAAACTACATGTTAACGTTCATGTGACAAAGCCCTCTTGTGGCTGTGGTAATTATGATGGGAGCAAACGAGGAAGTCAGGTGACGCTACAGAGCAGCACAATGCGGGTGGGAAGGAGGTCGAGGTGGAAGGCTGGGTCAACAAAACTATGGACTTAAACACAGGAAACCACTGTTCAGTTCAATCTTCAATTTTATTCCTTTTAAGCATGACCTTAACCTAAACCATAACCTTATGCAGTTATTATTGTAACTATGACAACAAAGATCATCTTAGCCCATGATCTTTTCCCATGTCGTTTTTCTGCCTAAACCTAACCAAATGTCTATTTTTTTAACAGTTTAACAGGTGAATCAATTTATGTCCTGCCACCAGTTGGGGGTTTATTCAGTAAAATGTGCCAATGGGTCCAATTCGAGGGTAGGGACCAACAACCTATATGATCGCTTGAGTTTGAGGATTTGTTGGAACTCCTCTACATCTACATATTTGCCCTCAGTAATAACCAACTCTGCTGTAGTTTCAAGCTTCATCTACGACGTCCAGTGACTCTAACAGCTGTGAGCGTGGGGTGTGTGTGTGTGTGTGTGTGTGTGTATATATGTGTGTGTGAGTAACATTCAGACCACAGAGGAAAGAACTTCACGAGTTGGCAGTAAAACAGGACATATTGGTACTGCGCTGGAAACCATAAAAGATATCATCTATCACGTAGCAAAGGAGAGTCAGTTGGTTCAATCTGTCGCCTCTGGAGCCAGAGGTTCACCTGCTGGCCTCAGATTTAATCCCACCTGCGCTACTTCCTCTTGCTTCTCTTGCTTTTGAATGTTTACCATCCATCATATGCCATAAAAAGAACTTAGGAAAAAAAAGTGAGTTAAGTTTAAATGATTGGTCTAAACATATAGACTATATGTGTTAAAATGTGGAGGCTCACTGGTGTCGGATGCTAAACGAGGCTCTGTCACTACTGTAGCACTGGCAATCAGGCATCTCTTTCGTTTAGCTGTTTAATGATAAACCTGCATTAACTGATTGTCTCGCAATTTAACAAGCTGTGAACAAAACACTGACAGATTACCACCTTTTTAAATCGACTACGTTCACAGAGATTGGCTTATTACACAACCAGTATATACAGAGCAACATCAGCATTCATTTGGTGTTGTCTTTCTAGTGCGTTTGGTTAAAATTTGCGTGCAATCGAGTAATCTTGGTATCTAGAGAAGGCATTAATTTATATTAAAATAAAAAGCTTCCAAATGTAAGTGTAGATTGGCATGGTTTTCCATCTGTGTATAATCCTCGAATTTCTTATGTAACGAGCAAAATCTACGATATAAATGAAATATGAACCACATCACCGCCAGCTCTCCAAAGGGATACTTCCTTCGCACACATAGCTCATTGCTCTTTCCCGCCTCGCACATTAAGCACACCGCTGTCTTCAGATTGCGCATACTGAACATTCTCCCGATGAAAACAGAGTGTTTAAGCCATAAAGATATTCCAAACAGTAGGATATCTAAAGACAGCAAGGCCACAGAGAGGAGGAGGAACCAAACTCTCCTCAACATCTGATCAATTTTACCATTTAAATGTAATGTTTTACAGTGTTACATGCTCATTATTGGATACAGTGGATGGGGTGAGTGAGGAGGCATTATATTATTATATAATATAAAATAATAATATAATAATTTTCTCTGACTGGCAAGGCTTTCATCCTACACCCAGTTATGATCAATGTCTGCTTTACACAACTGAGAAATTAAGCAGTGACGGAAACGACACCATCATGCTGGGGGGGGGGTACAACAGTTTCAAAGACAAACACCAAAGTGGACATTTAAAATGACAAGGGGGCGAATAATTTAAGGAGAAACATGGTTTGGATATATACAGAGAGAAATGCGAGAGAAAAAGAAGGAAATCGAGATGAGGAGAAAGACACCAGCAACTGCAGGACTAAAAGTCTGTGACTGGGTTTCCTCCTGTCTATGAATAATGGATGCGGCGAATGAGAGCCAGCATATGCATTTAGATGGCTTTATGCATTACCCTCTCAAAGTGGTTGGGAGGAAAATGTTTTATTAGAATGTAACTTAATGCCATATTAACCTTTAACACATTCACACTGTGAGATTATGTGTCTTTGTTTTAATACAAGCTCCAAAGGCAATGAAATGCATCCCAGCCGAGGAGCTTTCTTATCAAATACTTCCATTAATCTAATTAGAACAGCGCCAGGTACTGTACTGTATTGTACTGTACTGTACTGTACTGTACATCAGTAGGTGTAGCTGGTTAGATAACTGGAGAATTAAAATGAACGGTACACCATTTACAAAACTGACAACACTACAACAAACCAAAACAGCCATTAAGCCTCTTCCTGAAGCTATCCTCACCATTTTCCCAACACTATCCCTAAGCAATGTGTGTGCGTGTGTGGGTCTGCTCACTTGTTCCCTCCTCCCTCCTGACACAAATGCACACACACACAAGCTCTGGCACTGATATCAAACAAATCTTTTCAAAGGTAGGACCACGGGAGATTAGCCACTGCTGGCCTCTAACACATTTCACTGTGCCAACCAGTGCAGAGCCAGGTCCTGCTTTCAAGGACAGGTACCTGTGCGCTGCCAGCACAGCAAGAGTCAGTATATTGCCAGCCATCCAGTAACACTTCACTGACTGTATACTCACATCTCAGAAACTGGTGTGTATGTGTGTGTGTGTGTGTGTGTGTGTGTGTGTGTGTGTGTGTGTGTGTGTGTGTGTATGTAAGAAATTGACTTTTGAACAAAAAAATCATTGGTCATAGACTGTCAGGGCAGAATTTGTTCCTTATTTGTAACTCAAACACACACAAAGTCAGATGAAATGATAGTACAGTTAGAGAGGTCAGATAAAACATAAGCTTGAGACAGAATCACATAAAAAAAAGCAACATACTAAGGTGTTGATTTCTGTATGTACGTTCTTAATAAAAAATAAAGGAAGAAATCACATCACCACACTGCCACTGCGGTGACTTTAAAGACCTATAATGCTGGCATCTATAGATTGATTAGGACTGATGGATTGAGTTATCTATACAGCACTCCCTGCTGGCATGAGTTCTGTTGTGTCTGCTTTACGACTAATTATACACACCGTCGGTACATTGTATGGTTGTCACTTTGCCAGTAGCACACTGGAGAATGGCATCGTGCCAAAAGTGTCATGCAGCATATAAAATATTAATCGGAGTGCTGTCCTTTGCTCTTTGATTAATATGAGACAGAAGGCCAAGTATCTCCAGCACTGAACTGGAGGCTACGATCTGACTAGCATGCGCGCGCACACACACACACACATAGACACAGAGAAATTGGAGAGCTGCTTTGTTGCACTTTGTGAAGCATCTGAATTTTTTTTTTTCTCCATTCTGATCTGATGCACACACACACGCACGCACACTGAGGGCATCAGGGTGGCACAGTCTGCAGGGAAGATGTCCTTCAACTTGAGGACAAAGGTTGAGGGTTTCCTGGGTTGGCACTATGCATCTACAGGTTTCCAGAAAGACACACTTCAGACAAGTGCAAGCAAAAATACACACACATAAAAACAGAAGTGACATAAAAAAAAACAAAAAAACATTGGCATTCGGTGCAACATTGCAGACTGAAGGCACCAAGTGCACGTGTGAACATGTTAGCCTACGCAGCTGCCCAGTGTAGTAACAGAACCGTGAGCGATGACTGTTGTCCACTCTTCTGTTGTGTCCAGGCCCATTTTGGAGTACACCAGGCTTTTATTCTGCTCAGTGAAAGCTGATGCTAATCTATGTTAGCCTTCAGATTTTCATATTATGTACTGACGCTAGACTGCAAGGTCAAAGGTTCACTAAAATCATCACAAATCACTGTCTGAGGATGAATATCTATACCAGATTTAATGGAAAACTAATATTTGTGCTCAGCTTGTCCAACAAAAATATGTTTTTCCAGTTTTAAGCCACACTAGCTGATGAAAACACCTGGTAGTAAATGTATTAAAATCCTGACACTTACCAGGACAGGAAAGGATGGGTGAGTAGATGAGTATGAGAGTGCATGAGAGAAATTTTAACACTTTTAAAGACCTTTTCAGACTTCCACAGGGACTAAAACATATCCTGTCATGAGTTCAATTAGTATTAATCATAGCACATCTGCTTTAGATATTGAAAATATAAATATCAGACTATTGTGCTGTAATAATGGAAATTATTCCAACTCATGAACACACAGAACAGAGCGGCAGGGAAGCAGACTGGCTGGATAGCAGAGAAACACAGTGACTGTGGATTAATGTGAGTGATGCAGTAGATTGGATTAAGTAATTTAAGGTTGGAAGATATTCTGTCTGAATGACAGGATTAATAAAAAGAAGTACATGTTCACACAGACATACATACTGTGCACTTGATTAAACAACAGCACTTGTTGATGACTCACACATCCATCTGTGCAATATCTAAAATAAATAAATAAATAAAAGCGCAAAAATACCAGAGTGCATGTTTGTCATGCATTACCTTATTTCTGTAGTGCCAGGGATTATAACAGGCAGGTTAAGAAAGAAGAGAGAGAGGATGGAGAAGAGACAGACACACTCATAATCACATCACACACCATATACAGGCCTTCAGGGGGAGGGGGATAGAGTGAGTGCATAGTGCAACAAAGGCATTACATAAGTCAAGAGGATTGTCCCTGTTTGTGAGTGAGTGTGTGTGTGTGTGTGTGTGTGTGTGTGTGTGTGTGTGTGTGTGTGTGTGTGTGTGTGTGTGTGTGTGTGTGTGTGTGTGTGTGTTTGTGTGTGTGTGTGTTTGTGTGTCTGTATGTATTTGTGTGCTTATAGGCATGTGTCGTGCAGTGTGGAAAGCACACAGGCCAGGATGTATTTTGTTTCATCACTGTGTGTCAGGCAAAGTGCCTATAGTGTGTGTGGAGGACAAGAAAAAAGTGCAAAGGAGTGAGAGCACGAAGAAGAAAGAGTGTCTTCCTCGCTCTGCTGCTAATCCCCTCTGTCGCCTCTCCGCCTCTCTCGCTCATACCATCTCTGTCATTTTTATCTCTATCGCCTCTCTGTCTGATCTCTCTCTTCTTACTTCCTCCTCCCTTTTATTCCATTGCTCTTCCAGGATGTCTGCTAGGTAACCCGACCATGACGGCTGATATTCAGCAAACACATGCATGCGTGCACACAAACATGGGCTGTAACTACACTGCAGTTGGAGCTGTTTGTGGAAATACATGACTTGCAATAAAGTGATTCCTGTGTGTTGGCACCTCACTGGTACTGTTCTTTGAAACAGGAAAACAGTGTGAGTGTGAGTGTGTGTGTGTGTGTGTGTGTGTGTGTGTGCGCACCTGAGTTTGTGTGTATACAGATTTATTTGCAGCATCTATCAGTTTTGTATTCTCTTTGCAAGCATTATCAATCCAACAACTCCCCAGTAGGGCTGAAGAGATTTACGTGGTAGAAGTTTTATATCTCCATCTCCGTTCTAAGACAGAGCAGAAAGGACGAGTAAAGTCAAATGTTTTTGTAAGGTGTCAAAACATGAACAACTGAACTAATAGTCTCAACAAAAAAGAACATTTCAAATCAGGATGCATCTATTGCAGAGCTGCTGAAATATGTCCTGGCATCATTCACAAACTGCCTATATTTCGATGTATTTCAAGAATTTTTTGGTCGACTGTCAAAAGGTTTAGTCGATATTAGTCTATTTTATAAATTCTATGTTACATTTATTTAGTTCAGATTAATTCGTTGGCAAGTGAAATCCACATTGAGTAGAGACCCAAACTTGGTTACTGAGGCAGGTTTATAGAGCTTATGGATGCATGTCATTTATGTTCAGTTTTCTGCTACGTTTCATCATCTCTCATTCTCTGCACAGTTGCATCATATAGTTAATATGCCTCCAGATAAGACACTCTTGGTTCTCTCGGCTCTTGGTCTTATATTATTACCTCTTACCACGCTGCAGTCAAGCATGCAATGGTTTTTAGCCGTGACAACCAATCATATGTGGGGGAAAAGAAGCCAATCTTATGACAGTTGATCAGGACTTCAACTCTCCAGCCATACTGTATTTCAAAATGGGAGCACACAGTTATCCAAGATTACTACTTTCAAATTCAACTAATCTATTTGCCCTCTGCAGTCAAAGAACAAAGTTAGATAAGGATTAAAAGATCATACTGTGTACTGGCTAACAGTATATTAGCCTGGATTAATTAAAGCTGCAATACATATTTTTCTGCCTGTTCTTTACTGTAAAGATCATGGGGCATCTAGTATCATGTTTCTGGAGTCCTCTCAGCCTATTGGTATGCAGTGATGATAATATATTTAGTAGAAAAAAAGGATTTCAGCAGCAGAATCAACAAACGTCCAACAAGCACCAAGGTGGAAGATATTTCTCCCAACAAAACCCACAAAATATGAACACCGGGTCTACCATCTTGTAAAATGTTTGGTTAAATGTGCTTTGTTTTCCATACTATTTTGCCAGTTTTTTTTTTTGCTTTGGCAAATCATCTAATTAATTTTGCAGAGTTGCACAGGAGCCATGGAAGCATTAATAGAGAGACCTCTGGGAATCTGAGCCCCACAGGTTTTATTCAAAATTATTCAGTGTGTGTTTGAGGCCCAAAACTGTCACATCACATTAGTGTCCGAATCACTGATAGCAAACAAGACGATGTACGAACACAAATGGAAACAGACGCTCACGTACATATGCTGACAGAGGCTCACAGACACGCAGACACACACACACATACGTGGACAACTGAGCACAAGTGCTTCTTACCTGGCTCCTCTCTACAAAGTGGGACTCAAGCTACCTCATATATACAAACACACATGAACACTCCCAGAACAGACAGACATGTGTGTGCACACACAAACGCACATACAGTTAATGCACACACACGCAGAACACAGCCTGCTACAATGGCCTCAGCCATTAAAAATGCATGGCACTGCAGCAACAGTTTCTAAAATTGAACACCAGGGCCAGCTGCTGATCGGTGCGCTGAGAACTGCCTACAGTGAGCAAGATGCATCGTGAAATCGCTCCCACAATGTCATTTTGATATTAGACGATATCAAAACACTATTACGGTTAAGTATACACTAGCCAATTGCAATTAAAGACAGTCCTTGCTTCATCATCTGTGACTTCAGAGTCAGAGAAAGGGTTAACAGCATGTGTTATCTCTCTGGTTGCTAATATTGTCAGGTCTGCAGCAGTGCCAGCCAGGGTTAATGTGCTCACCGTTGTCCTCCTTCATCATGTTATCAGCAATCATCGACACCCGCATCTAATGTGAAAGCAAAAGCGTTGCCAAGCACCAGACAGGAAGAGAAATCAGGCCAATAGACCCCAATCGAGGCTTAATGGGGGCCTAGTGGCGCGGCTAGCTGAGACCTCTCGCACTGCCTGTTCATCATTCACTCCCGCTGGAGTCTGCGAGATGGCAAGGGCTTCTGGCTTATCAAACAAATTAGCTGCTTCATCACTGAAATGAAAGCAGCGATGCACAAGCTGCAAGGTTGTCCTTTCCTTCACACGCTGCCCTTGTTATGAATCAAAGAAGCAAAATGCAGAAAGAAAGGATGCTCTGTAGACGGTTTGGTGGAGACAGGGAGGGTTCTGCAGTGCTCTGTGCGCTGGGTGAGAAATGGTGGGCGTCTCCCACCTCCTAGGGGTCTGACACTTCTTTGTGCTCATACAGTGGGGCAAAAAAACACAACATGAGGTGGCTTCTGCTTGGACAGCCGTCTGATTACAGTTGGGTCAGGAGCCAATTGTTGCCCTTCAAATCTCTGCAAACCCCACCCACACAACATCAGGGCTCTGAGTCACAGAGCTGAATGGCTGCGACCACTCTGGCTCAACTCCATATGCAGACACTCCTACGGTACATTTTATCTCCTTCTAATTTCTCTGCCTCCTCTTCACTTTTCTAAACTTAGACGCAAGTTCGTCAGTCTGCAGTGATTTTATCCCTCCACTCTTCCTGTTGCTTTTCCTCCGGCCTCCTGTAGCTGCAGGGATTCAGGCCTGGTTTTGCTGCACTGAATGACAAACCAAGGACACATCTGCAGCGCTTTTAGGTATTTGTATCTTTACAGCTTTGCACCATGTTGATGCTCCTCTAGAAATCTCTGGTGTGGTTAAAAAAAAAAAAAAAAAAAAAAATCACAGCATAGATCCCTCCTGCCGAGTCTGCAGACTCCCACTCTGGATGATGCTAAAGCAAACAGACACAATGTACTGTAGTGCTTTGTCTCTGGACAAACATAAGTGTAACTCCCGTCTTTTTCTCCCCCGACCTCCCTCCTCTCCATACGTCCCCTCAAGTCTCGAGATGTCTGTCTCAACCCTTTTGCCCCTCCCCCACCGTCCCCACATTTCACATTACAACATAATCCATATTCAGCTTCAATCAGACGGAAAAGCACAAACAGCCCCTCTACCACACACACACACATACACACACACACACACATGCTGGACATAAACAGCCTCAACCTCACTTAAATATAAGCCTACCGTATATTGTACACACCAACAGGCTGAGAGCTGAGGAGGGGGGAAGGGCTGCATGCATGACAGCCATGTGGTAGGGCATTAAGGCCTGAGTCATCACGTCATGCGACACATGTGTGTGTCTTCCCTACAGGCACTCAGCATGACGGCATATTGAAGGGCAGCCTACAGAGGAGCAACAGCAGGGTAAATATCATCGCAGCTACCAGCAGGGCGGAGGAAGACGTCAAGATTTGCGTAGCTCTTGTTAACAGGCGAAGGCTGTGCCAAGTCCTGGGCAGAATCACAGCCTCAGTCAGCTAAAGTTGGTCTAGGAAAATGGCTTTACTCAAGTACAGTCCATTACAAAAATGCCTTCTATTTAGGTTGGCAGCAGTGAGGCTTAAGTCACGCAGTGAGTCCTCAGAGCCCTCTCTCTCGAGCTGAAGAAAATTTCCAACATTTGTTTGTGATGCTACTGTCAGGAAGAGGAGGAGGAACAGAAACACTGCGGGCCTATGACAGACCGTCAGTCAACGGAGACAAAATAAATGGCAGATCCCAGAGCGAGGCTGTGATCAAACTGAGTTCAGCTGTATTAATACCGAAAATGACCATTTGTGGGTTCAGCTCAGCACACACACAAACACACACACTTCGTCCTCAGCAAGCACTGTGGCTGGACCTACTCCAACCATCATGACGTACCAGTTTGTTTACTGGCACATAAGAGATTTCTCAAAAAGAACGCGATGAATCACCATTTCCTCCACAAGTGCAAGTGAAATTTACATTGCTTAAACCTGCAGTAATAGATTTTGTGGCTGTTACAGGGCAGAGAAAACACATTTTAAAAACAACGCTAACATATTATCTCCTTTAGGTTAATATGGCAAACATTCATAAAAGACATTGAGAATTCTACCAAAAGTATAAATGTGAGATTAACTCTAACTGCCCTCACCTGGTTTGACTCCACCCAGTCCGATGACATCATACCAAAGGTTTCTAGCTTGTTTTCTTGTTTGACTTAAATGGGTTAAAAATGTTTGAAAGATTTGGCTCGCCATATCGTTAGCGAGCCATCCCATAGTCCAACTGATGTGACCCAGCACAGAACCACAACTCCCAACATGCCCCACTCCCCAACCTCGCTTTGGTGCATTTTCAAATGTATGTAGTGGGCAGGGATAGGTTGAAGGGCAGCATTTGACTACTGCTGTTTCAGAGGTATTTCCACCTTTGTGAGAAATATTTTTGTTGGGAGTGCATAGTCATGAGTCGAACAAATGACTGTGCCAAATATTATCTTCAGGTAAATGTCATAAGCACTTTGTTGTGCTGCCATACAAACACTAGCTAATGTTAAGTGTGCAACAAGGAGTATGTGCTGAAAGCAGGGCAGGACTTTCTCTCTGCTTGAGGGGATATAGTGCAGTTAAAACAGCAGCAAGTGAAATATCTAGTTATAGTATGTATTCCATAATATGCCTATGAGCAACATTACCCACATGGCCTCACTGGCAGTTTAGGCTTGTTAGCTACAGCAGACACTAATATTCTCCAGCTGGAGTTGGTTTAGTTGAGTATGTAGAAATTAGCCTTTAGCAAAGAAGGTAAAAAAGCATGAAATAGAACAGTCGGACTCAAATTGTATAATACTATGTCTAGGACTTACGCTTTAAAGCAATGAAACAATAGACTAATGTGCGTGTGTGTGTCTGCTATAGCAGATGGTTCACCTGGATGCACATTTTGTGGGATGTGAAGGCCTTTCTGAGACTATTACACGTAAATGTAGAACTACAGGAAAGGGCACACAGCCACTGTATGTATGCAGCTGAAGTCACATACAGCTCTGTCTCTGTCTGCAAGAGCCTTGGCACACGCACACACCCACATCTCAGCACACACACAAACGCAGTGACAGGCAATTCCTCAAGGTCTGGTACCTTGGGAACCTCTCTGTCTTTCCTCCTCTGTGTGTGTGACTGTGCGTTCTGAGCTGTGTGTGAGTGTCTATGTATGTGTGTGCGTGTCAGACAGAGACCGAGTGTCTAGATTTTAGTAAGGTCATAACCAACCATTTACACAGCCCATGGCCATTAGGTGCTCACGGTTTGTCGCCTGCGCACCTTTCAAACCAGAACATTTTCTGGCTCTTAACACATCTTTTCTATTACAAACACAGAGCAGCTCAGACAAAAAGGGGCTTGTTGCAATGGCACGATCCTATCCTTCCCAAGTATGCACGTGTATACCTGACACACACGATATCAAGGAGCATCAAGTATCACATCAAACAGCACTGGAAATCCTGAGGAGCAGAATAAACTGGAGTGCCTGAGGGGGCAGCTCTAAAGCAATGGTGCCAACTGGCAGACAAAGGAGCTCTTTCACTAATAAGTGCAGAAACAATTAGTCAATTAATCCATTAGTGAATACATTGAAAATGGAGCAATAACAATTTTGATAATCGATTAATCCCTTCAAGCAATTTATCATGGACATAGGCCAGATATTTGCTGGTTTTCAGGATCTAAAATGTGAGGATTTGCTGTTTTTTTTTTATTTACATTACTGTAAACTGAATATCCGGTTCTGAGAAATTGTTGCTCATTTCTCAATATTTTAATGAATTAGCAACAAATCAAAAGATTAACACATAAAGATAATAAATAAATATTATATGAAGCCCCTAATTATGCTGGTTATGACTTGCATATTGTGATGTATTTTCATATAACATCTCCAGCGTAACCTTCTCTGATGATGTTGAGTCCAAGGCATTTTATTTATTCAAACAGAGATGTTGATTGAAGGTTGAAACAGTAAGTAGAGCCTCTCACCTCTCGTCTTGCTACGTAGCCAGACAGTTGGGTATTCAACCAGAGGCCAGCACAGGCACAGAGGTGGACTTAAACTACTGGCTTGCCTTCACTGCCAGGTGATGTCACTCTAAAGCACAGAGGATGATTAAATGACATGGCAATAATCCATGATTCACCTGTAATCAGGATTTCAAAAGGATTTGGGGTTTCTTTGCTCTTTAACTCCTCAGCTAATATGTATGTGCACACGCAGTCACTGCTGGAATGTTTATGCTTACAATGCAGAGTATGGAGAGCGATCAAACCTTTAACCTGTTTTATGCCTGACCACGTTTGGTACACAGTGTGCCAGACACCACATCATCATGATAGAACATCCCAATAGTTATAGTACAAGTACCCCTACACGTATAGCGTAGATGATCTGATTAGATACGGGCACGCTTCGCTGCATAAATGTGTGATCTAAAAACCAAAAGCTCTGTAATTCTTTATCATGTGAGGTTCATATTAATATCCCCTACATGTTACATGGGAGATAAGAGAGAAATGTTTGCTAATTAATTATACTTCAGTGCAAGTAGTGAACATTAAATACACATAACCTCTTGCCACATGAACCTATGTGTGTTTGTTTATGGCACTTGGGAGAGGAAGGGTTACAAAAGCAAATGATAAGGAAACATATGAAACATTCAAATAGGGAGGGAGCAGAGCCCCCGGAGACAGAGTGGAAGATTACCTACAGTAGCTAGACAAAAATAATGAGCTGCAGAGAATCAGCAGGGGGACAGAGAGCACAAAAAAAAATCAGTAAATCCCATTAGAAAAATCCTGCAACTCTAAAAGAGCTAAACAATTATATCCCTGGCAACGTGAATTATACAAAAGAGATAAGAGAGAAAAAAAAGCAGCATGCTGTACAACAGGAGATGAGGTAAGAGAAGAGGGAGGAATACTTCACAGTCATTTCAGTGGTGTAGCCCTGTGGAGACCTAGAGGTCACATGAAGGGCAGGGAGAAAAGCGAGATGACAAAATCTTTGCGGTTCACAGCATTCTGTAAGCCAGTCCCCTTACAAGCACCACAGGGACAGTGCCAACCTGACAGCCACACTTCCACACCTCAACGACATTGTCAAGCAAAAACACCAAGTGTCATCATGGCGTTGACACAAATGCTGCATTCAGACGAGCACCTGAAAAGACGCTCTTTCTTTGTTAGCTTATTTTTAGCTCAATGAAATGCAGTATTTTCATTCGGTCAAGGAGCAGCCTTTGATTCAGTCAGGTCACCTTGAGAATAAACAAAAACAGTTATTCAGTTATGACATTTTCTTACACAAAACTATGTAACAGCTTTGTATTTCAGTTCTTTTCCTGGACAGCAGGATACATAGACAGCTTCACTCCTAGATCTGTGGACGAACTCATGCTTACAGACCAGATGTCTCTTCTCAACAATACCGAGCACACACTGTGTGTACTTGAAAGGCATCACATTCTCATTCAACCTCAAAAATGCATTTGAATTGATCCCATACAGCTAGTTCCCTGTCACTGTCATGTATGATTTGTTACATGACGGTGACATTTCACTGAGACACTAGATTTACAGCACGTGCGAAATGATATTCATATCACTGGACAGGCAAGAGCTATCAGTACACACCACAATCTGCTCGGGGCAAGTAACAGCAACTTGTAGTTAGTGATCTGCTCAACAACTGCTCAAGCCTTATTTATAGACAAAGGGCAACTTGATAATTTGTTTTAGTTTTGACGGTTTTATAGAAATTGCCGGTAAAATGCTCCGAGAGGTACATTTAATCTTCAGGGAGTTTAAGAAAGTGTCATGATAATTAAAGCCTTAGACTTACAAATGAACCACAATTTGTAATCAATAGGAGGCATAGTGTTACCAGATCCTATACACACATACCATAACTCCTGAATCAGACACAGCACAATGACACCAAACAAATCCAATAGAGTGCACAGGCTCATTTACTTTGGAAACTTGACTCTTGATGATGAGGGACCTCTGTGGTATGGGGAATGGACAGTGGTCTAACCCATTGGCCATGAGAGCACCGTTACAGTAGAGGAGCATATTGACCATGACTAATATAAGTGCAAATCAATATAGTAGGAACATGGTCCTTACAAGTGGTCCCAGCAATGCTGAAAAAGCAGTTGTTTGAAGTGAAACCCTGTCATAAATCACATCAGGCTGACAGCATTGTGTGTCCCTGGTTATCACTCTATGCAAGGCTGAGAGGTGCAGTGAGTCTGTTTCCAAGTATGCTACACCAAGGATGGTTACAATGGAGCTCCAATCCAGAACCATCATTATTTCTAAACAGTAAAAGGACAATTCCGGTTTATTACAACTTGGGTATTATTTTCATAGGTCATTGTTGTACAGTATTTGATATGATCACTGTACTTATCAAGGTTGCTAAAATCTGGAATCAAGGGAACATCGTTACAAAGAAGATGATCAGACAGGATGTAAACATGTTATTAGTTAAAAGGACCTATTTGTAAGTTTTGCTATTTCTACATAGCCAATGTGTGCATTATCTGCTGTTTACTTACAAGTCTTGGCAATAGCTTCAGCCATGCACTTACAAGACAAGAGGTTATAATGCACCCTCTGAATAGCCCTACTTCTTCAGGACAAACTTGATGCGACAGTGACTCAGTATTGCACAGTACCGACGCAGTCTGGCTAGACCAGGGCTAGCCGGTTAGCATGCTAGCTTCATTAGAAGAAGAGGGTTGCTAGGCTGGCAATGGAAAAATTTGAAAATACCTCCTTTAATCAGATTATCTACACAAACAGAGTGAACATACCTGTAATTTTGTTATTAATCCCGTATTGTACAGGAAACTGTGCGCTCAATCTGATTATCAGACTTGGTAAATATGGCAGGTCAAATATGAAACAGGACCAAGTGAACCAGTGTGGGTATTAGTTTTACTGTTTCACCTTCATTATCTCTTCTATCTCTCTCTTTGACTAATCTAAGGGTTTGTCTACAGCCTGTCTGATTGACTCGTTCATTAATTAACTTGGTGAGAGTAGTGTTATTATTACGAATGGTAATGACAGCGAAAACTTTGAAAATAAGATCCAAATTGTAGTAATCTTGAAATCTTTTTTAATATAGTAGGAGGAACTGATTGTGAACATCCCTCTTGAGACATTTCCCATGGTGTCACCATGGAAACCCGGCTAAGTTCGTCCACCCCTCACAGCTGAAGTTTCTTGTGTGCACCATCAGCTGTCACAAGCAGCTCCGATGTGCATGCTTCCTCACTTCCAACGCCAAGTTAATTACCACTATTCAAAGCCTCACAGCAACTTCTAACTGAAAGGATTACACGTCTGTAAAACGATGCCTAAAGAACTGCAGCATCCCTCATCAAGTCTCATGTCAACTATGAAAGTAATTTTAGTTATTTTGTGTTTACTTTCAATTGATGCCATCTAATTAGAGCTTAAAAACATTATGACAAGCAATGCCAGAGCAGCAAACAAAACATAATTTGCCTGATCAAAACACTGTAGCTTCACCCGTCCACAAACAGTCAGAATAGAGCCAACCGTCAACCAGTGCAGTTGGTACGCCCTCTGAGTGTATGTGTGCAAATCTGAACCCATTTATTCTCTCCAGCACACATGACACTGTGTATTTACGATGAGCCACTCAAGCGTTGCCTGCCGTCTGTTGGGAATAATTAGTGCACAGGTTGGTGACCTCTCAGGCATTGCTGCTGCGTATCACACACGCACTACTATACAGCTTGCTTTTCATTACATTGGTCTATAGGCTGATGACGAATATTGGAAAAATCAAACAGCACTGTAATTTTTTAAACATGAAGTCTTTCCTGCTGTATCAAACTCCAGTGAATGCTGTGTGTATCTGTGGTCAAAATTTTAATTCACAAAAAGCCTTGACGATAAGGTCGAAAACACACACAGTTCCAGACGACAATTATTTAGTATTCCTCCCTAACAGCAGCCCTAGCTGTTAACCTTTCTCCAGGTCATCAAGATTTCTTGTCATCCAATAACATTGCTTTCAAGTGAACAAAAATATCACACTGCTTCCTGAATTGTGATGAGTCACCAGAGGAAAAAAGGCCGAATGTGTTTGTGCTTGAATGATTTTTTTTTTTTGTGCATGTGCACTTTTCCATTAGTGAATTGGTAAAACATAACTAGGCTTCAAAGTCATATCTCGCACTTGAACATCCAGACTAAACACGTGCGGGACTACCATTTCTGGCAGGACAGGAGCCAGCAGAGATAAGGGACAGGGAGCAAGAGGAGCAAAAGCTGGAGTTAAATGTAAACTAAATTACTGAAGGGAAGCAACATGGCAGCACAGCTTTAATTATCCTAAACCTTGATCCCATTTGGCATTTCTCAAGGCTAAAGGACTTACGCAGGACACATTATCAGGATATTGGACAGAGAGAAGCAATGACTACATTGTTGTGGTACTGATGCAGCAAAATTTGTTTTCCATTTCTAAGAACCGATAGAACAGAGGATGTTGAGTGCTTTTGGGGAGCATGAAAGATGAAACCTGGTACACAAGAGGTCTTTGATTAAGAGTACTTCTGTACAGCGCACAGGTACATGCGCACAAACATTCACAGTCACGCACACATCCTTTGTTCTAGTAATGGTGTAAAGCTGATGTGCACTGAACTGACATGAAAGCCACATCTCAGCGGCTCTCTGGTAGCCTCACCATGGACTCTAGTTTTAACCATTTTTTAAAAATACCATCTGGTAGACACAAGCTGACTCTAATTCCAACTGTACCAGCAGCTCTTTATGCACACACATACACACACACACACACACACACACACACACAGACACAGACACAGACACAGACATAGACAGACACACACACACACACACACACCATTTAAGTCTCATATCAGATGCAGTAAGATGACTTCATTTCAAGCCATTCTCCCTTCTTTCTCTTCCACAATCATTGTCCCACTTGTGTGAAAAGTAAAATGAGGTCAACTGGGCTGAAATTCTCATCCCTCTTGATTTTGTGTGATACCTCTCCTCTTTCCCAACCCTTCATCCCTCATATGCTACTGCTAGCTAACATTCTAACCACTGACAAAGGAGTGAATTTTCCTCGATATCACTACAGGAGAACACAGACACAAAAATGAAGACAGGTGCATGTATTGGTCACACATGTGCACGTTTAAATCATCCACACAAATGCGGTATACAACACAGCGGTGGCGGCGGCAGCTTAACTCCTTTGATGAGACTGTTGCCGTCTCAGTCAGCCTCGTCTTGGCACATTGCATAACTGAACACAGACATAAACACACAACCCCAGGCCTGATCTGCACTATAGAGTGCCATCTAGAAGGAGTTAGCGTGCTACTGGCAGCCTCGCTGAGGAAGAGAGCAAAAAAAGAGAATAAAGATGCAACAAAACAAACAGAAAAATAAATGAAAAAACAAACAATCTGTAAGCTCTCATACTCCCTGGAAAGAGAGCTCGATGCAAACACTTTTTCACCATATTCTATTCCTCTGTCTCTGAAGATACTGAAGACATTGTAAAAAAAAAAAAAAAAAAAAAAAAAAAAGGAGCCATTACAATCAAAATCTGTTACCATCACCACAGACGTATAAATTACATACAGTCAGCGTGCTGCACTGTACTACTACTACTAAATTTCTACACTACTCTGTGAAACAAAAGCTTAAATCATGTTAGAATCCTTCAGGAATTTCAGTGGAATACACTTTGTTTACAAAAAGTAATATGCACGCGAACGCTCTGTGAAGCTCTCTAGAGATTTTAAGCTACCACTTTACATTTACTACACCTTCACTTGTACGTTCTATGCTGGTGAAACTGCAACATCTACCGCTGAGCTACAATTTCTATTGCAACAATTCCCATTCAATGATCCAGTCCAAGGAGTCATGGCTCAGTAAGCTTCTCCTCTGACTGTAGACAAAGCTTGAAGGGTGGCGCAGTTACTGAGTGAATCAGAAGGAAGATTAATGATGAAGATATGTCACAGTTTGTGCTATGAAAAGCTGCACAGGGCTACTGCCAGTCACAGCAATTACTGCAACGCCTCTGTGTGTGTGTGTGTGTGTGTGTGTGTGTGTGTGTGTGTGTGTGTGTGTGTGTGTGTGTGTGTGTGTGTGTGTGTGTGTGTGTGTGGTCAAACTTGACTCTGCAAACATGTATGCACCAGTGTCCGCCTGCATGAGCAAACGTTTGCCAGTCTGTGTACAGTATGTCAGTACACATACAGTATTTGTGTGTGCACATCCACTAACATTTGTATAAGTCATCTACCATCAAATGCTTGTGTGTGTGTGTGTGTGTGTGTGTGTGTGTGTGTGTGTGTGTGCATAAGCATGAATGCACAAATGTGTTTTACCTCTGCCACATACAAATGTCTACCCTGAAGTAATAACGCTGTGTGCGAGTGTGTGTGTGTGTGTTTGTGCCCCCATCAGTGTGTGTGAGTCCTATGATGTCCTGCGCCTGCCGATGAGATAATCTGGCAGAGCATGGAGTGACAATTTGATCTATTGATCTGCGTCTTGCTGGCTCACAGGGAGTCTCTGAGTTATAGTGCTGCCATCTCTCGTGGCCACCACCAGTAAAGAGAGGTGAGCCGCCTCATTGTTACCCACACACAGCTGCTGAACACCCAGGAAATACACACACACACACACACAACACACCACAGTCACACACACCACAAGAGCCACACACACACCACACACACCACACACACACACACACACACACACACACACACACACACACACACACACAAATGCCCATGGTTCAATAATGGTTAGCTGCCAAAATCGTCTAAAAACACCCCGAGCGTCATGTATGTTAGCGCTCTAAAAAATCAATTTCATTAATTTACATAAACTTGCCTTTAACGCACAAACTGAACCAGTAGCTTGGTGGTTATTGCTGGTGGTTTAAAAACCAGTGCCAATAACATACGGTATCTTGCTGTTATGTGATAAATATAAACATGTTCCTTATTTTAACAACATATGCCACACAGTATGTGTTGTTTAACACAAGCAGAAAACAACTTTGTCCAAATAAAATACAGGCCAGGAAAGAGCTTTCACAGTCTTTGACACTCAGTTCTATAGAGGCGTTTTGGTTGGTACTCAAAAACTATTGATGTTCCATAGCACTAGAGGTTAGTGATCACTTCCTGCTGCATAAGAATACATTTCTTGCCACCTACATACAGAAATATAATAAATCTATAATTAATTCACGCTCAAGTATGTGACAGGATGTACAATATTTAAATTTTAAATGTGCAGCTTTTATACAGGAGAAAGTGTTTCCCCACAGATTAGGCTGTGCTGGGGTTGATTAAATTTTTTCATCTAGAGGCCGATGGATCTCAGTTGACATCACCATCCAATGAAGGCTTCTAATATCATTACATTATATAATTGATACACGGATGTAGCTAAGTGTTTTGAAATAGCCCTGTGTTGTCACTGGCTTTACGACACTACTACTCTGTGTCAACAACCTGCAGCTGATATATAACATGTGTTGTTGTATTGCCGTGGTTAAACTAAAGAAATAAAGGACATACAGAACAAGGAATGTGGAAGGTTCCCTCGACTTCTTGTAGCCCTCCCTCTTATCACGAACACGTTGTCTTAACACTGAAAACCAAAACAGCTTTTTTTCATTCCACAGTTTAGAACAGTGCATTTCTGCTTATTTTTTAAATTACACTGCAAATCCAGTGGATAGCTAATATGCGTGGACTGCTTGCACAGCGAAACCTGTTTTTCTAAATGCTCACAACTTCTTTTTATTGCTGAGATAATATGGAGAAAACAACTGGGAGCAGTTTGTGTGTGTATGTGTGTGTGTGTGTGTGTGTGTGTGTGTGTGTGTGTGTGTATGTGTGTGTGTGTGTGTGTGTGTGCATGCACACTTGCATATCTGTCTCAGTGCATTACCACACACAGATCAATAAGGGTTCTATTCTTGGCCATTAGATCTTGAAGCAGGGGATAGCCTGCCTCTCTCACTCTTTTCTATCTATTCCCTCCCTCTGCTCTCCCACGTCTATCAGTCTGTCCTGTCCGCTGGCTCCCCCGCCAACATCTTTCTCCGTCCCCTTCTTTCTCTCCTCCAGACAACACCAAAGGGACATTGTCATCTTCCCAGCTGGACAGTCGAGGCATCAGCGGAGTCAGTGGCGAGCATCAAACACGGGACAGTTTTGGGGGGGATCTCAGAAATGACTGGCTTTATGGCTAGAGGGATCAGCCGTCTACTCAGAGGATTCACACACAGCCACGTACGCACATATTCACTCACGTACATGTACACATCCACACACACCTCCTGTTCCTGCTGTAATTCTCACTCCTCTGCCACACTGCCAGGCTGAGGCCCTTGATCTGCCACTTCCTGTAATCCTCCATGGGAGAAGGGTGCAGCCAAATGTCCTGGCAGGCCAGCCAGGCAAACAAGCACACATACCCACAAACACCGATAGCCGCGAGTTGCCACTAACTGCAAAAATAATGACCTCCAGGACAAAGATGTGTATCAGCGCAGGAGTCCCAGGATATCTTTCACAAAACATGCAACCTGCCAAAACCAAAACACATCATGCAGAACCCGCAAGCTGCAGCAGCTACAGCAACGCAAAAGCCATGAATCATGAAATCTCCATTATGCCCCCTTCATTTGTGCCACACTGGTATCATTGTCATCAGATAAAGAGACAGGGCTGACGAAACAGCAAATGACAGGGGAAGAGAACCAGCACCAAAGAATAAATGGATGACTCCCAACTCACCTTCCCCTGACTCTGATAAGACTCTATCTGATCCACATCACTCAAACACAAGAGAGATTCTTCTGTTCATTCAATTTCAAAGTGACCAGCCTCAGCCAGCAGGAAACATCTGACAAGATCATTTCACCCAAACTCAGGATAGGCTGAGGGGGAACGCATTTTGATCTCTAAGCTGTTTGGTTATGGGCTTCTTTAATGCCACGAGTACAGCTTTTTCTTACACTGAGTTTACCCAGTCTGGAGCTCAAAGGAGTAATGTACTAGCCAGCGAGACTTAAGCCCCATTAAGCTTATTCACCAGTTCCTGCATCAGCTCTGACATAGGACTTCTACCAGAGGAGGGATTTCATCTCATATCTACTAATACATGTGTACCACTGACAGAATCTGCTCTGCTTTTGATGAAGAAATGCATGGTCTCTGTGGAATCTGCAAATCTTTAGGAACATTTCGCCGTCGATAGAAAATGTGGTGCACCGTTATATCCTCTGTCTCTCTCAGCCTGCCTTTAAGAAGAAGAAGAAACCATAATAAAAAAAGTACATGGACTGCCCAACACCATCTTTTCATAAGTCTGGTGAACATGGCTCTGTAGATTTTATGCTCACCCCCCCCTTCCCCTCTGCCTGTGAGAATCTCTGTTTGTATCCTCACCTTTCCAGCGCAGGTGAACAAGACTGAGTCACAGCCATAGCTGACAGCAGGTGGGAACGAGGGACAGCCAGGCGGACAGCTCTTCATCACACCGTAATGAGCTGGCAAAGGTTGTCGGACAGGCAGGAGAACACATGGAGGACCTGTAAAAGCAGCCTGACACTGGCGAGCTTGCGGGCGTTCTCTGAAGCTATACGACTCCCTGCGGTGCCATTTCATCGCAAGCTGTTGTCCCTGCTTATGTAAACGTCCTCATATTGCAAGAAAGCTGAGAGCGAGCTACCGCAACCACATACCACATACAATATGTGGCTCAATGTGGACTTTTCTCGTGATTTTAAATGTGTGAGCAACTGTGCGACAGAGTGGCAATGTCAGGAAAAGCAGCTAAAATGGGGAATTCGAGAGATACGGAGTTAAGCTTGTTCTTGTTCTATGGTGGTGGTATATGTGGTAAGTATTATCTCACCACATGACAACATCTGGATCGTGGACTTTAAAGGTTTAAGACAAACTGAACATTTTATTCTTGATGGTGAAGCTCACAAGCACATACAGAGCTCCAGGGGACTGTCAACCCTTGAATGCTACTGAAAACTCCTCTGCACACCCCACAGATACACTGACACCCAACCAGCTTACATCAGCATCTGACTATGACAGCTCAGACATCTGTTCACTTACCTGCTGCTGCCTCCCAGGGATGCAGCTACCCACAGGAGCTGCCACAGGCCACACCAGCTTATAATAGCTCAATGGCAACTCAAAAGGATACAATCTGAGAGCTCCACTCTGGGTGCCGATGGCCAGTATCTTCTGCACGGGGTCGAAGGCCATGGACGACGGCTGATAGGGGAAGCCATGACGGACAGTCTGGGAGAGAGGCAGAAAAAGATGAAAAAAAAAAAAAACAAAACAGAAAATGTGTGAGACAAAATATCAATCTGCATTTCACAGCAGGGGTGTTGTTTTGTCGGAGGATGTCACACACCCAGATTTGGATAAACAAATGGCCCAGATGGATGTGGGAGATGTTACGAAACAAAAATGTAAAGCCTGACATTGCGCAGACAAGAGAAAATGAAAGAGGAACAAATGCTCTTTCTATGCATGGGTACCCTGTTCTTGGCGATAGGTTGATATTTGGCTTCGCTATTTAGGATCCTTTTATAATTATGAACCTATTTTGAGATTTCTTCTCTCTCATTTCTCTCTTTTTATCTCATTTTGCTGCCTCCCACATGAAGTCGTGATTATACCGAAGTCTGGAAATAAAATAAACAGGAAACATTACCAGTAAGAAGCATTTGGTAACTATTTGTTGCAGGGTCTTCTATAGGAGTGCATTCAATCGTATGGCGCTCCTGTTTTTATGTCCATTACCCTACGTATATATGTGTGTGTGTATGTGACTGTAGCTTTATGGCATCAGTCAGCCGGTGGTGGGCTGTTGGATTTGTTTATTTAGCGGCAGAAGGCTAAAGCACGTTACATAAGAAGCACTCAGTGCAGCAGAGACACCTGCCTTCCTCACATAGAAACATAACAGAGAGTTTCTGTCCAGACAGGCTGTGAAGGTGCAGGGGGGCAGGAGTCTTCTTCAAAGAGACTTCAATCAAATGCCAGGCTGTTGATAGACATATTTAGGCTGCAGTGGCAATCAAACCTGCAATCGCTCTGCAGGGCCTCCTAGCCACTAATCCACAATACTCCCTAAGCCCTCAGGTATGTTGACTTGACTCTTGATTATTGTTATCCAGTTTTCTAGTTATTACTTCAGGCACTCTTACTTATTATTCCTGACCACTGTTAAGGTGATTACAGTTTTACAAAGTTAATCTGCCCTAAACTTGGACTTCAGCACCTGCTGTTGGTGTTTGGTTGGTTTTTGGGTCTATAATGCAGCCAATAGCAACAATCACATGACTCCTCCATGAAGTTGTCCTCCAGAGGCACACAGAGAATCCGCCATGTAACACAGGATAAAGCCCATCAGTGACAATGGACTGTAGCAGCTACCAGATCTAAAGCTTGTGTTTTCAGCACCTGGCCCCATATGAAAAAACAACTGCACAAGCTTATATTTCAGAAAGATATTAAAACCTACAAATATCTGGGTCAGCTTTTAGCAATTTGCAATTGAAAAAACAACTAAAATCTAAAAAAGAATATAATAACAAGCCTGTTACCATCTTAGGGAGAAAGCACACACTGGTGTCAATAAAAAGGCCACACCAACCCATTAAGGCACACTTGGAGAAATCCTGATTTAAAATAATAGTGGGTTAAGATGCTCAGCATGTAAAATGCATGAGTGTTTATTAACTCCATCTATTGCTGAAGCCAATCCAGACTAAGGAGAGCCAACCTTTTTTTTTTTTCCCAAAACAGGCCCGCACTCTCTGCAGGCGCCATCAGTCCCCAATAGATCAATGATGTGGGGGTAAAGTGGAGTGTGTGTATGAAGGAAGACAGAGCAGGACAGAAAAGAGTGTGGAAGGTGTGTGGAAAAGAGGAGGAGTTGATAGAGAAAGCAATGAGGTGGCGGAAGAAGAGGGTGCATGGAGAGACACTAAGGAAGAAGATAACATGAAAGGCGAATACACACACACACACACACACACACACACACACACACACACACACACACACACACACACACACACACACACACACCAACCAGAAACCACCGTTTTGCTAATCCAAACCCAGCATATTATGCAAGAGGGGATGAGTTTGGCCCAACCCCTCCATATGACAGTCCATGCCAAGCACACACACAGCAAACCATGGTATTTTCACAGAGGGTAATACCTTCCATTATCCACTATATCTAGATGCTTTTTTTAATCCAAGTACAATTACACTTCAAGAACATGCAACCAAATAGAAACTTGGTATGTTTATTATCCTGACGCCAGAGTGCTCTCGCCATACAGTATGCGCATTGTAGGGAGGTATACTACGTACCATACCTTGGACAAGCACAGAACGCTTCAATGAGCCTCTTTTGTAACAAGGGGTACTTGCTAAACAAACGCTAAATAAACCTTCAACCGGTGGGTTGCGGTTATAGTCACAGAAGAAGACTACAGAGCAAAATGCTTTGCCCATTATTTCATTTTATTGTGGAGCTCACTTGCACCTGCTGTGTCTTGAGATGGGATAAGTGCAGCACAAACTGGGAATACTGATTTAAAAAAAATAAAATAAAAAAAACTACATGCAGATGGGGCTCTCTGTGATGAATTCAGCTGTGTAACAACATCCTCAGTCTCACCCACCTTGCAGAGCTGGAAATGCTCGGACTGGAGGTTCTCCTGGATCAGATGGTTTTCCTGTGGCCCCACTTGGACAGACGGGGTGGAGGAGGACGCCTCTTTCAAGCCGTCCAGCACCTTCCTGATGTTGAACTTCTTCATTTTCAGACTGCAGAGCACACAATTGAGATCACCCGCAAGAGATACAGGGGATAGCCACTTTCTCTCTCTCTCTTTCTCTCTCTCTCTCACACACACACACACATACACACACGCGCGCGCTCGCTCGCTCGCTCTCTCTTTTGATTTCCTCTGTAAATCTCACATTTTAGTGCTTGTTTTTTAGCGCAGTCTCCATGCTTGACGGCTGTGGCGCGCGCTGCTCAGGTCGCTTCTTGACGTGGAGATTTTTTTTTTTTTTTGGAGACGTGCTGCTGGGATGTTGGTGCGTCGGTGTGATTTGCTCGGAGTCCGTGCTGTGCCTCACTGCGTCTTGGTGGCTGGCTCCGCTCTTCCTCACGGCTTCCCTCCCCTCCCCTCTCGGCTGTGTGCGCCGCTCAGCCAAGGCGGAAACGCAGAGCAGCAGCGGCGGCGACGGTGGCGGTGCTGACGCTCTTGCGCATGTCTGACAGAGCAGAGGCTTCAACACAAATCCCGCCACCTTGCCAGCCCTCTCTCTCTCTCTCTCTCTCTCTCTCTCTCTCTCTCTCTTCCTTTCATCTGGGCCCCAGCGACAACGCCCCCCCGCCCCCCCCCCCCCCCCGCCTTTTTCACGNTCACTGCGTCTTGGTGGCTGGCTCCGCTCTTCCTCACGGCTTCCCTCCCCTCCCCTCTCGGCTGTGTGCGCCGCTCAGCCAAGGCGGAAACGCAGAGCAGCAGCGGCGGCGACGGTGGCGGTGCTGACGCTCTTGCGCATGTCTGACAGAGCAGAGGCTTCAACACAAATCCCGCCACCTTGCCAGCCCTCTCTCTCTCTCTCTCTCTCTCTCTCTCTCTCTCTCTCTTCCTTTCATCTGGGCCCCAGCGACAACGCCCCCCCGCCCCCCCCCCACTCTCTGTCTTTCTCACGCACACATAGTAGGTTTTGCTCCACTGCACCTGGTGATGCTGGTGATGTTGGGATGCTGCAGCGTTGTTGAGTGTCTGTGTGGAGACAGACAGACGGGCCTCAGTCCCATTCTTTCCAGTACACCCTCGCCCTACCTACCCCGCCTCTGTCTGCGTGGAAACTTCGCCATATTAAAGGCCATCGAACCATAATGGATAGCAGGAGCACACTGTCCACTACGGTTTGAAATAAAAGAAAAACATAAATCAACTATATTCACTTTACACTGTATTTTTTAGAAAAGGGTCAAAGAAATGTGTCAAAATGAGAATAAAAGGGGGAATAAAAAGCATCACTTTGTCCATAAACTCATTTGATATTTGACTTCTATGTCCAGGCCTATCATAACGCATGGTATGCTGGGTTCATTGTTTAAAGATGCTACAGGATGCATTCGCAGGGAAACAGCACATAAAATAACCCAACAGCTGAGCAAGCAATGCGCCTGTTAGTACCCATAGTTACGGCTCTTTCCTGCTCATGGTGGAGTCCCACAGTTTAAATGTTATTTATACCCTCCCTCTCTTAATGTGGAGCAGCCGCCACAGCTGCAAGCGTGACTTCATGCGGGAGTAACACTTCACAGTTAGGAGCTACTGAGAGGGGTGGGTTTGGGAAAGGCCCCTGTGACCAGGTGAAATCATCTACACGTCAAGTATCACCAAGAAAACGCCATAATGTGTTTATTTAAAATCCTGTTTGGGCATCAACCTACAGTGTGCTTAAGATGAGGGTGTACCTGGACAGTCACCTCGAGTCTACTGGGCCTTGGCACCCACATGGTTGGATGGCCACATTGGCGTCATCACATAAAGAAGCCATCTTAGTAATTAAGGCACCTTCATTATACATTGAATGTATCATTAATGTACCCCGCCAGAATGTCTGTAGTTTCTGAATGGCTGCAGACTTCTAAATTTATGAACACCTTACACACCCGCCAGCCACTGGGCTGAGGCCAAGAGCTCACAGTTGGGCTCTTTATAAGTGTAAAAACATAATTTCCGCAAACACCAACAACTCAATGGCCCCCCTCATGATACTCTATCAGTACTTCTGACAGGCTGCAGTTCACCTGGGCCAGCTGCTATAAAGATCTACCGCTCAGACAAACTTTATCAACGGCCATGTTTCCCCTTAAGACTTTAAGAGAGTTGAGTTCAGACCCTCAGTACGGCTGTCTGTGGTGGTAAGGTCACAGATGAAAGTACCAGTCCTGACAAGCTCAGCAGAGGCTGCTCATGCTTGAGTGACACTGACGTTGCCACCTGTTTGGGCTGTTTGCTAACACGCTTTTCTTCGACAGGTGCCCGCCGGCAGCAGGGACAGGGGTGCTGCGGTGGAAGTAATGGCTGTGTTTTTCTGCTCTCGCTAACAACACCTGATGCCAACTCTGCCCTCAACTGGAGAAAGTCCAAAAAAGGGCATTTCTGTGTCCACCATATCTGCGTATTGTAATAATCAATGCTGATTATATGAGCCTGCCCGTATGTGTTTCTACGTAAGCTGTCCTTTGTTGAGACGCAGCTGATGCAAAGAATGCATCAAGGAAATGAAGATGCTATTGAGTAAAAGGGCACAAAAAGATATGAAGAGGACCAGGGAGCAAATTATTAATTCAGTAATCGTACCAGGGAGGCTTGAGAACAATTGTTGCAAGACTGATTTGCATAATGAACTGAAATTGACCATACCCACCTTCCAACCTCAACTGATATCGCCTGATCCTGAATACATTACACAGGCAAACAAAGAGGTCCTTATTAGTCAATCCTTGCATGTGAGTGAGTGAGTGATGTGGGAGGGGAGGGCTTTTGGCAACTCTGACATCAGTGATTTAATTTAGCACCATTGTGTTGGGGCCACGCCATTCATCTGGCTGCATTGTGTATATGTGTGTGTGTTGTATTTAGAGTCTGACTGCTGTGTTTGTTTTCTTTGATAAGGCTTTCCACTGAGGCAGCGCTGTATTCGTTTTTTTTTTTTTCTTTTTGTTTGTTGTTGTAAAAGGCCAAAGTGCAAAGTGAGCAGGACAGAAAGAGAAGAGAGAAGGGGGGCATGGAGAAGCTGAGGTGTAAATCCCATCCGAAGTCAAGGTGATATGGTCATAGTTATTCATTTGAGTAATATTTTCTCTCATTTCACACTGAATATGCAGGCAACAACACTAGAGCAGAAATGGATTTAATATCTTAGTGCAAGCCGTGTAAAGACACACTTAACAAGCCCATACTTTACTGTGCAGTATATAATCTGATTCTGCCTCCTAGCATGACTGTGAAGTTTAAAATGACAGCCTGCTGGTCACTGTACTCTTACTGTCTCCTGGTGGGTTGATGTGACCATGTAACCAAGTTTATTTTATTTTCATTTTTGCTGCTGCTGTAGTGGTGAACAGTGACATGTTTCTGTTCAACCTTCTCCAGAGACCCAGCCCAGCCTAGCCTCTACATTGTAGAACATCCTGCCTCTGCAGGCCCTCCGTTATCTATGTATTATCATTCACCACAACAACCCTGGGAAATATGCTAATTGAGCCCATACAGATCTATCAGCTGTCATGCACAAGAGTGGAGCGCTAATTCAGCGCTAATCCCAGGTTAGAGGTGAGGATGGACGAGCCAGGAGCATCTACAACATGGCAACAATGACTGACTGTATCAGCCAACGAGTGCATTAGTGTTGTGTCCACCAGCTCTGCTCAAATGACTCAACTATACATCAGCAGTGGCACAAGACTGAATGCCGAGCTGATCAATTAGTCACTCTAAATACAGTCCATCTACATCAGTGCACATTTTACACTTTTTTTTCCAGTTCATGAAAGACACACTGGCACAACAGAGGGTGAATGGTGTTGTTGGACAGCAGATTGCAGAGGGAAGTGGAAACACCTACCTACACATGCAAATCTGCATATATTTCACAGATGTTTGCATAAAGATTATGAATATGCATCTACATCCATCATATACATACATCTACATGCATCTTGTTACTCTGATCTTGCAGTATAGGATTATATGTTCTTGTAGTATATTCACATTTTTTATGTAATTTTTTTTTTCCCCAGCTGTTCTAAAATTACTAAACTAAACTGGACAAAACTAATGCTCAGTTACATAAACAGGCAATGCTCCAACAATGCACATATGCAGTAAGTGTCCTTACACACAGAGTATTCACCTCTGGAGGCTTTTAGCCACTTAAAATCTTACAGATGACCTAACAGAGATAGACCTTGTCACACTCTTACACACTCAAGACCGATCCGTCCCCAGCGCCACACTGCGCAGCCTCAGAGCTCAGCATCACAGTCAGCCCTGTATGACCCCTACAGCAGCAAAGTCCCTGTGCTGTCGGGAGAAAGTGAGAAACCCAGGGGGACAAAGGGGACAACGGCAGGTCTCAGAGAGTCGGGGCGTCTGCCTGTCACGCAGGGAGACTGAAGGGACAAGGACTTTCCGCCCTCCCTGACAGCTGTAGTTAATCAAGCAAATCATAGCACACCTGAGTTTAGGGCTTATGACCCCAAGCATCCCTGCGGCATTCAACCACTGTGTCCTTATACAACAAGTACGCAGTAAAGCACTAGCTAACAAGTGAGAGGACATACAGTATCGTCATACATAAAAGCAGAAGACATTCACAGAAGTTGTTGGTACTCAGAACTTCACACACACACACACACACACACATACACACACACACACACACACACACACACACCCGAGGGATTGCAAGTTAACGAGCCAATGCCCTTGAGGGAACACTTGATTGTCTCTGCCTGGTTAGATAGGAGGATGTTTTCAATGTCAAACATTCCTGCAAACACACATGTAGATGTGTTGCATGCGGAAGGTAACAAAGCTTAGAGGTGCGTCTGTAAATGTCCCTCCACACAGCCCCTGCCCACCCCACACCCCTTATAGTTGCAGAGGGGCTTATAAATATTGATGGAAGGATAAAAGAGATGAGGAGATGGGGGTGGAGGAATTGAAAACACTATAAAACCTTCATCAAATTCACAGCGCTTCTAATCAAAAAGCTTGAGTCTCATACAAGCATGAGTTTGTGATTCTGGTGTCACACCTCATTTTTCAGAACAGAAGATCTGTCTCCAGCACGTTTGATCAAGCTTTCAAGGTCATGAGGTCATACATTCCTAACGAGCCACAAATGAGTGAAATTGCAGTTTGTGGCTTGCGTGTGTGTGTGTGTGTGTGTGTGTGTGTGTGTATACACAGGCATGTTTGTGCTAACAGCTCCGGGGATGGACGTGACACAATGTCAGCTTGTCTCCACTTGGGGCGGCACAGCTGGTATCAATTCCAATAATCAGCCAAGGCGATAAGCTGACCATCAAGCTACACACACACACACACGCACGCACGCACGCACGCACGCACGCACGCACGCACGCACGCACGCACGCACACACACGTAGACACACAGTGGAACAGATGGATGCCACTATTAAAGGAAAGGGCATTGCCAATGTTACTATCGCAGTGACACAGGACCTCTGGGAGGACAGCTTCTTAGAAAGAGGCTGCAGTCGGCGTGCAGCCAAAATTAAGTTTACTTAAACCAGTCAACCGGAGACTGAAGAGACATGAGAGGTGAACAGCACTTTGTCCTCCATTCAATGTCACTGACTCAATGAGTCGAGACCACTGCTACTGTCAGTCCCGGTCCTCTCAAGGAGAAGAGGGGAAATCCAATACAGTCGGTGAAAGGTTACCATGATTTTACAATTGTTGTCCAAGATAGCAATAATCAATGCTGAGCACAGGACAGGTTATCGATGACTCCTCTGCATAGCCACCCCCTGTTGGTTTCAGCCCTAATCAATTCACACCTTATCAAATCAGCACTTCACCATGACCATGTCTGTGTCACTGAGCTGGAGTGTGGTCCTGTTGATCCACACATTAAAGGGGGAAAGTCTGTCAGGGAAGAATCATGACCTGATGTGTTCAGTGAAAAAGAAAATCTGACTCCAAACAAGAAGGTTACAGTGCAACCCAGCTCATGAGCACTGGAAGCGGATTCTGAAGAAAGTTAAATTCCTTTTCCCTGAGGACTACAGTGCTGATAGTGAGCCGTCTTACAGAGTACTCCTCTGGTTCTGTAGCCTCTGATGGTAAATGAAGCCACACAATTATCCCCTGTGATTGACAAAGGCTATTGCACAATCCAATAAAGTGGGATGAAACTTAGACTCCTGTTTTATTGGCAACCTGACACCTCCCAGCTCTGCTGTGTAAACTGAGTCTACGTCGCTGAATTAATGCAATCATCCCCAACACAAGGCAATTAGTTTGTGATTCAAGCAGTCGCTGTGATGCTATTTAAGGAAATTGTGTATATCCTCCCATTCAGCCATCTATCTATTAGATTACCTTTCATCCACATATCAGATGAGGTAGAGCTTTGAAGTGATGACATCAAATGATGCAGGATTGATGCTGCGCTAAACAACAGTGTTCCTTAACACCATGCACATTTTGAATACATTCCTTTGTCTTTGCATACAAACAAAGAACCATATCCGAGGCCATAAAAAAACAATTCAAAGATCTTTTAAAATAAACACTTTGGACAGACTGTGGCACAACAGGAAGTTACATCAGCTGCATCCTGACAACCACGTTGACTTCTCTGTAATGGCTATAGACATGTGCGACTTTCAACACACAACCGACACCAAATATATCAGTAGTAGTTAGTATGACTGTCAGGGGATGCAGTTGTGACTAAAATATCCCAGAGGGCAGCTTGGATGCACAGACGAACTTTGATCAGTGTATGTGGACACGCATTTAGCGATTCCTCCACTGTAAAAGTTGTGTAGTCATGCGCTGAGTGAGGGACAGCTGTCAACCCAGGCCTGTGCTTTGAATAGCAACTTGTCTATCTCTGCTGTCACTGTCAAATCTTTAAGTGTACACAGAGCTGAATCTTAGACAGTTTATCCAGATCCTCCCCTGGTTCCAGATCCTCTCCCGTGCAGTTTCTCAGCCTTGCTTCAATATTTAGTCGGTTTGACCTTCAAATAGGAATAGACTAATCTTTACAAAGTATTAACTGGTAGTCCAGGGAGGATCTTGTAGACATTGATAACATAATGCCATAGGGAAATAAGGATGATAAAACTAATCTGTATAAGTTCCTATAGAACACATTCTTACATAGGATTCATCATGCTATGGGTGTTCTGTCACCTAAATCTGATGACAGGTACTGGTTTTTTTCTCTGTTGATGATGACCTTGTGTTCAGTACTTTATTACCTCTGCACCTACAAATCTGAAGTGTTGCAGTTTTTTTTTTTTTTTTTTGAGAACTTGTCTGCAGAGCTGTGCAGTGTTGGCCAGAGAGAGAGAGAGAGGTGGTGTGGGTGCTGGAGAGTGGGCCAAACAAGAGTGAGGAGAGAGAGTGAAGCCAAAGCAAGGTGAGGCAGGGGAGAGAAATGGTTGGGTTACAAGAACGAGGCTGCAACCAGGTCAGCATTTCTGTGTCGGCAAGTCTGGGGCTCCATCCAGCCTCTGGCGTTGGCTGCAGAGTGTACGTGCGTGTGTGTGTGTGTGTGTGTGTGTGTGTGTGTGTGTGTGTGTGTGTGTGTGTGTGTGTGCATTAGAGAGAGTTACAGGGGGGGTTTGGATTACTGCAGTAAAGCCTGGGCATCAATCTGTGAGCCTCTCACCTTTTCCCCTTCAGTGCTATCGTTCTGTCAACATAAGGACTTGGCTTTTTGCTCCTTGTCGTCTGAGCCGAGTCTTAACCATAGCAGCACAGGATTCTCTCTTTCCAAGTCTTGCTCTTCTGTGTTTTATAAGCATAGCAGACTCAGAGGACAGACCTTTTGAGACTTTCAGTCCCAGTGGGAGGGAGCAAAACCGATGGGACAATGCTGTAGCATGTTGAGCCAATAAGCCAAGGGACCTTGTATCCACCCCCTGACAGCTGGAGGTGTATGTTTGTGTCTGAATGTATGTATGTGTGTGTGTGTGTGTGTGTGTGTGTGTGTGTGTGTGTGTGTGTGTGTGTGTGTATTTATGTGTAGGGTGATGCATGTGCCTGTGCAAGACACAGAAAGGTGGATGAAAAGGTAAAAGGAGGAAATTGAGCATAAGGCTCTTGAAAATTTGAAGGGCACTGCATATTCATTCACACATAACTGATTTATAGATTGCATGCAAAGTAAGGCTACACTTTGTTGTGAAAGAAAATCACTTGGTGCACAATTGAAAGATGCAAATTCTCATGGAAGTTCTATATGATTTGCTTTCTTGTCGCTTTCTCGTTCATTTAACCCATGTTGTGGTTTTACGGGGAATTACTTGCTCAAACTATTTCCTGGACGGGCCAGTGACCAGCTGCAGTCAGGATATCTGTTTCTCCCAGTTTCCAGTCATTATCAGAGCTAAGAGAAGAGAGCAGTATTGATCTTCTCATATAACTTCAGGCAAGAAAGTAAATAAGCTCTCTAAAATGTTGAACCATTACTTAAAAAAAACACAAAAAAACTGTCTCTCCTGTAGCTGAAGCTCATGCCACTAACAGGTGTCCCAGAGAGTGACAGGAGAATAAAGATTAATTAATACATTTTTTTGTTGACTCAGTCGATTGATAATTAGTGTCAGGCCTAATTAGGTGCTGTGTCTTTATCAGGTTTCGTACTGGGTTTGTTTTGGATGCATCTAGTTTTACACTTGGATGAAATAACGGAACAAATTACTTTAGTCTGCAAGTGTGGCAATCAACTTCTGTTGTGATTGTACAACACAGGATAACTTGGGCCTACATTGCTGCACCACCAAAGATCAGACAGTTTAACAGCTTCATTAAATACAGATAACTTAATATAGGAGACATTATGAACTATGATGAAGGCTGTGAGCCCAGATACTGAGACACATGAGCTCTGATGAAAGAGGGAAAAAATAGCATGATAGCTCACTGAATGAAAACTGTAGGTATATTCTGTAGATTAGATCAGGAGGAGGGAGTAAACATGAATAGACCTGCAGGTTAGAGTGCCCTTTCGTCATTCACAAAAGTAACTGCAAAAAAATTGATTAAGACATTCTTGAATTATTACCTCCAAAATGGAAAGGGAATTAAAGAGCCACCACAGCCTCCACACCACTCGGGAAATGTGTATCTAGTTTCACTTAATTTCATCATCTCTCACTATGTGGGTCCATTTAAGAATCAAATATTTTCTTATTACTTGTGGGAAACTCAAATGCGCACATGCAGACACACACACACACGCACACAATTGCCGACTGTTCCCGTTTTCAAGGTTACACCAGAGTTCTTCTGTCGCTCACAACACATTTGCATCAAACCACCGGCAAACAGCTGCCAATTAACAAGCAGCCTCTCCGTTAATACACACACATCACCGCCAATTACAGTGTCGGGTGATCTCTCTCTCTAACAACAGACTGGAATGGCACACATTCACCCAACCACTATACCTCATGCACACTGGGGAGGGAGGAGGAGGAGAGAGGGAGGGAGGCTTTAGGTGTACAGAAACCAGCAAATAACAGCTGATGTTTTAGAAACCAAGGAATGAATTGGGCGAGAGGGAACAGCGCAGAGACAAGAGGGAATGTTCTGTGCCAGGAACAAGGCTTTCAGGATTAGCTCTGTCATGCAGCTACAAGAGCAGAAATAGTGGCTGGCTAGATGAGGCCTGACAGACTGAACAGACACATAAAACGCAGCGCGAAGTACACACACAACACAGAAACACACTTTTATGAGCAGAGAAAACACTGAGCAATGCACACATGCAGACAGTGTTTGAAGTATGTGTGTAGAGTGGAACACTGGGCAGATACATATATATTAAACACATAAAGCAATTAATGTTAAAGTTTGCTTCTGTCTACACCAGTAAGTTCTTATTCATATGTTGTATGTTTCTTATTTAGGTCCAATATCATTACGACAGATGTAAATTTCCTACATAGAGGAATTTTAATAAAAGGAATCGTTAGCAATGGGCACAAAAGCTTTAGAGCAGGAGCAGATTACTGCAGGATGACTTTGCACATGCACATACATTCAAGCAGGCACAAATAATTCTTTTCATCCTGCTATCTTGAGCACACACGCACATCCACACACTCTAACACATGCACACACACAGCATAAAGATAATTTCCTTCATGCAGCAGCACAAAATTGAACTATTCATTATTGTCAACCTTGAAAACAGCCTGGTGCAGGCGTAGTAATGAGAATTTATTAATGTCCACAGCCACTAGATGGCACCCTCTTCCCTTTCATTTCCAATTTAGCTTTCCATTCCTCAGCTGATCAGCTGACTCTCTCTGCGGGATGGAGGCCAACTAGATGCACTCCAAATACTAAGCTAAGATAAAGGGCATTTACTTTACCACATCAAATTCACTTGAAAAAAAACAGAACAGACTGATCACCGGTCTTATACATATGAAACTCTAACCATCTGTTACAGTCACTTCAACCTTGAGGATTATAGTAATTGAGAGTTGCCATGTTGTTGTAAAGACCAGCCACGCATCTATGTTGCATTTTTCATACAATCTATTTTGTCTTGGTCTTGTACAAATTAACTCTTCTATGGTGGTGGTCTTCTATCGGCAAGAATATATCAATCACCCAATCAATCAGTACCACTCAGCTTGTGGGAGGTTGCCTGCATCCAGCAGGCCTTGGGTCATACAGTCAATACAGTGACCTTCAAGAAAACAAAAGATTTGCAGAATACAATCAGGCATCCCGGGCATCAAAAAGTCAAAGCCATACATTGCAAGTGAGATGACGTGACATTCATGCAATGAGAGAGAAAGTGGATTTACCAGTAACAGCCATTTTGTCATTTAGAATTTAATGAAGAAGGTTGTATGTGAACAGTGGCTCTGTTAATAAAGGTTTTGGATGACAGATGAAAGATATAGGTGTGTGCTATAAGAATAATGATTACATATTGTATGGAATACAGTATACAAATTGTGAAAGTATGAACATAGGTAAAAAATGAAAAAAAAACATTAAACACATTAACAAACTAACTGTTTGGAGTCCTTACTTCCATAAGGATTGAAAAGACAAGAAAGAGAGAAAAGCACGCACAGCTTTGAATTAGGTGTCGTAATAATGTTTTCGTCCACGTGTTGTTTCATCAAGTACACGCCACAAGGTTGTGATTAAACAAAGATCCTTCAGTGTTCAAGCAGACTTGTTGAGAGGTGTCTGAGAGGAGAACTGAGACTGGAAGTTGGTGCCAATGACCATCACTTTTTCTTGCCAGCACTCTTGGCAGGTTTGTGAGGCTGCTGGGTGGCAGCAGAGGTGGGGGTTGTTTTTTCTAGAACTGCCTGCTGGGCCTCCTCCAGAGCTTGTTTCTCTTCTTGTTCCTTCTTCACGGCCGCCATCTGACGGCTACTAAATGCCTCGCAAGCATCGAGAAATTTCTTACAGCGCTGCCCCAAGGCTGCCTGGAGACAAGACAGAGAGGCAAAGGGAAAGAAGTTGCAGAATCATGTCTAACCAGAGGGAGAGATAGCTGACAAAAAGACACTCTCTATTTCATTGTGATAACCAAAGCCTCTTATTATTGCTGTCTAATCTTCTCCAGACAATTTCACCAATCACGTACTTCTTTTTCTGTTATGACTGACCTGCATGTTCTCATACATCTCCAGCTGGCGTCTCATTAGCTCCTTCCTGTTGAGCTCCTGCTGTTTCTGGTGCTCCAGCACATTTTCTCGGACCAAACGGTAGGTCTGGATCTTTTCTAAGCGCTCCCTCTGCTGGATCTCCTCTATCTGCGAGTCCATCAGCACCGGAATATCTTTTTGGCGTCTACGGGCATACACAAGGACTTGATACAATGCGTATATGCATACCATAATTTACACCTTTTAACTTTTCAATATAGTCTCTAACCAGAATGTTTATGTAGTTATTTATTTATGGTGAACACTGTATTGTGCAGTTGCATATGGTCTATCAAATTTTGAAAGGAATATTTTGAGGATCATATTGTCATCTGAAAATATTTTACATCTCATCAAATTCCACCGGGTTGCAGATTTTAGAGGCTATTTTGTGAGATGGGACAACCGACAATATTGACACAGGCAGAGCAAATAGAAATGGAAATGTGGCAGATAAATGTCGAGACAGGCAGAGGAAATGATAAACACATAGTCCCATGCCTTATCTCGTATCCCAAATTATATATCCAGATTTATATCTGTGAAATCTATTCGGTTTTTGTTATACCCACCATATTCGGGTATTTCTCTGTTAATATTTGATTGTGTAACTAAAATGTAATTTATTTGTGTCTATGTGCATGCAAAGACAGACAGAAGCAGCAGAAGATGGAAAAAGACAGAAACAAGCTGTATGTATGACGTAGTTAGTCAGTCAACATGTGTGTGTCCTTGGTTGAGAGAGAAATACACACACACACACACGCACACGCACACGCACACACACTTGGAGGGAGGGATTCAATTGGAGATTACCAGTGCTAAATGTGGCTGTCTATTTCCTGTAAGCTGACCTTAATGAAGAGGGGAGGCCAGTGGAGGTGACGATGGAGTTCATTTGGTTAATGAACATTGCCCTGTTAAACCTCTTTCACTGTGTGTAACAATGTGTGTGCAAATGCTATAAAGATGGCACGCATGAGTGTGAATCTGTGATGTGCCCGGTGGTGCGCCTTTGTGAGAGAGAGGTGTCTTGCAGACTAATCAGACTCCCCTAATAGACTAGTCCTCAGGATCTCTCTCTCGGCTTGAAATGCAGGCCATAGTGTCAGCAACCATTAGCAGCTGGACACGGATGCACGTGCAGGCACACACACACGCACAAACACGAATACCCACAGCAGGAAAGGATGGAGAGGTGATGGGATAGGGGCACATCTCATTGGAGCGACGAGCTCATTGGGGTCCTGAAATAGCTCTCTAATTAACAGACCCAAATATCATCTCATTTATCATGGAGAGGGACGGACAGGAGGATAGATGGAGGGAGGGAGAGTAATGGGACACTCTATGGAGGGAGACTCTTCCCTTCTGAACACTCACTGACAAAAGTCAAAAGCTGACACTGAACATGCTGACAAGCTGAAAACTCAGAAAGCTGCTTGTGACACTAATTGTGCATTCATGTTCATGAAATTGATGAATATTCTTTGTCCTGTTAAACATTTTTCACTGTTAAGTAGCCGTCCAACTCTGAGTAACATTACTTAGTGGGGTCCAGTTATATAGTGGAGCTGTTGTATTTCCATCTCATGGTTGTCATGCATTTGGCTGTATGGCTACTAATGATAAAATCAGTCAAGAAGCAGGACACCCTAACCCCAACACCACCCTAACATTCTATACACTCACCTAAACAAAGTATCAGGCATCATGAGATGTCAATATTGACAGCTGCTTGTTTATGATTTCACACAACCTGGAGTGATATAGTTGCTCAAACCTTAAGATATTAAGGATAAGAATTGACTGTACCTTACTTAAAAAACATCCCACTGGTGTACATTTGTTAGATTTGTTCTAGAGGGTGTGGATGGACAATATTTGACCTAGATGTGGATATCTATTTATTTTTTTCTTTTTGTTTAGCTTCTTCTCCACATAGCCACATATACGCACACAATGTCTCTATATTACATACATCACTATCCTCTGGAGTCCATGCATTGCCCTTTCAGGCCAGGGAAAGTGTATAGCCTTGTAACACTGCTGTTCACAGCACCAATGGGAGCAAATGTCACAAACACAGGAAATCGCTAGCAACGTCCATCATAGATACTGCCTAAACCTGAATCTGCTGATAAGGATAAGGATGGTGGTATGTTTACAAACATAGGAACATGCATAGTGAACATATACACTCGTGCACACAGACACATGCATGCACAAAAAAAAACCCTAGTGTAGTGCAGTCAGGCCTTTTAGCTAAGGCTTAAATTTAGCCTCACAAAGCTAAAAAAGCTGAGTGATTCAACAGCTACATTAGGCAACTGGACCGCACAATGCATATTACCCACAGGACTTCGACAGGAAAAAAAAAGAAATTGCCTGTGAGAAAAATACAATGAGATGATGAGCCTGTCTTGGCTGTTTATGTATTATTATCCATCTCTGCCCTCTAAGCACAGAAATTAATTTGTCTGTTGGAACAGGCTGAACCGTAAGCAGCCACGGTGGCACAACAAACCGAAACTGAGAATTCGGCAATGTATAGTTATGTGACGGACTTGTGATGGCTACGCCTGCTCTCATCATCATTCTACCTTTATACGCATGTCCAAATAAAGAAAGGAATGAAATAGAAAAAAAGAAGAAAAGAAAGAGAGAAAGGAAGGTTGCAAGAGCTACAGAGCACCTGATGAAGGGCATGTAGTCCATGTGAGGATAGGTGGCGGAGGTATCAGTCAACTTTTGATTAGATGGACTGAGAGAGGTGTTAGGATCAGATCTGGAAGCAGCTGTAAAATAACCAATTACAAAAGGCCTCATTACCATACTGTTTTTCACACATAATGGAATGGAAAGTGCCAGATACATATACACACACATATATATATATATATGTAGTACATGTGTGAGTATTGTACCGGGCTCACTGCTTTCTGCATCATCTGTAGTGGCTTCATCACTTGCTGGATGTTGGACTTGGTTGAGAAACTGGAGACGAGACTGTAAAGCCTAAAAATAAAGCAAAACATTCGGTCTGTGGTGTTTGAATAAAGACAAGGCCCATATTAAGACAAATTTTTCCAAATCATACCTTTCACATTTTTACAGGAGATACAATATATTGGAAAAACTTAATGAAAAGGACTCCAACTGGTAAGTAATTAGATCACATTACCACAACAAAGTCAGTTTCTGGGTTACCTTGGCACAGCGGCCTGGCTCAACCATTTCCCAAGCTTTCTTAATGGATTTAATCTGCTCCATTCTCTCTCTGTCTTTCTTCACCCCGATGCTCTCTGCTTTACTCTTGTCACTGACCACACGCAGAGTCCAGTGCGGCTTAGTCAGGTCAAGGCTCTGCACAAACGTATACACACACAGGCCAAGAAGGACACAGAGACAAAAACAAAACAAAGACCATAACGTACATACTCACATACACACACCAACATCCACATCTGAAGGTCACCGTACAACAACGTATTATGAGTGTGTCTCTTTCAATGAGCAACTCAGACAGTCTGGTACACAGCCAGCCAGCCAGTCACCCAGAATTATATGTTCTGTTCAGCTGTCTTGTCTTTATTGTAAGTGATAGATCATTTTAGTTCATTTATTCAGAGATTATTATGTCCTCAACCTTCACCAATGTTGTGCTGCCAATGCTGAAGAAAGGTTCGAAATGGACATTCGTTGAAGGGGACCAGTATTCTGAAAATGTGCCTTTCAAATTTCATTGTGTTTAGGATTTGATATGTAGAGTAAGAGAGAATAAAGAGAATAAAAGGAGGTATGGTTTTGAATACTAAACCAAGACCATTATACTGAGAATCACGGACATGAGATTATAGTGTCTCTTACTCAGTATAAATACACACAGGTCAGTTGTGGGATTTTGTTGATGTCAGTCTCTTTTTGTTAGCATTTCAGTGTTACCTCATTATGTATGGTTTAGACAGGAATCTGTGAAAAGGAGTTAAGTATGCACTCCACTGAAGTGCTTCAACACCCTGTACACCCAACTGTAACCTTCTTTGTCTTAACATAGAATACTGTGGAAAATACACTGTGAAAAAGTATGTACTTATGTTAAGAATACAAAAGCAGTGTGTGGGCGTGAGTGCATATTGTCTCTTGAATTTGACCTTGCTATAACTCTTCTAATGAATGGTTTTCTTATGCATCATTGCCAATAAGAATATCCAATTCAGTAAAAGTAATGAAACGTAAACACTTATTATTCAACAACTCATTCTTGAGTTCATGGATTAGAAATATGTTTGCATGATGCTGGTCCTAATTTGCAGTAGAATAATGTTGTGGTGTTTTGTTGTTGTGTGTCACAGTGTTGTGGTGATGCGTTACCGTTTCCTGCCTGGAGCCAGATTTGGACATGGCAGCTGGCTTCCCCTTCTCCTTGTCTCCTTCGCCTTTGCGATTGGTTTTGGGTGTGTCAGAATTGTGCCCATCATGGCTCGGTGTGTCAGATGAACGCTTCAGGTTCTCCAGATTGCATACTATGTAATGTAAAACATGACTATTATTATAAATATTCTATTGTAAAAAAGGATTTGAAACATTAAAATGTTCAGCCTTGATATTCTGAAGTTGACAAAATGACTTTGACAAACATATAGTGTACACTTTTAACATTATAGTGAGTAACTGTAAATAAAGTAACCTGAACCTAAACTGTAGAATATGGGAAGAATGAATTCCTGAAAGTGGCATATAAGAGTGTGTAAACATACCCTATCTGTGCAAAACAAATAAAGTATGTTAACATTTCTTAGTCAAATGTTTGACATGTTTTGATTAATTTAATTATAATGTGTCCTTGTTCAATTCATACCACGTCCATTAGTGATCTTAAGAATGAACTCAGCTGTTCACATTCTACTAAACACAAGTAAAGCTCATCTGAAATAGGAGTGTGACAGCGTGGGCAAACACTGCATGTGTTGTATGGTTGCTTGTGTGCTAGATGGCACTGTTGTACTTCATAGATAAAATGAGCACAATCCCATGCTTAAATCAAGCATCAGCTTCATACTCACTTCTCTCATACAGAAAGGCATAATAATCCATCATTTAGCCGACACTGTCATTCTGCCTGAACAGCTTTTGTGCACACTCATTGAGTTACTCTTATCTCAAGTCATACAGAAATTCAATCTTCAAGTTGGATCTAAATATCAATCTGTCTTTTTGTAATTTGAAGATAAGATTGAAAACTGATTTTCAGCTGGACAAACTAAGAATTGTAAATAGTATAATGTACTGAAAAAGATTTTGCTCACTGAAAGTTTTAAAGCATCCTTGTTTGGGTACTAAAAATGTGGTCTCTTATTGGCAGAGTAAAGAAAATAATGTAGCTTGAGCAGAGAATGAAAACTACTAGCAGAACCGCATGTGCAGCTACTGCTGACAGCCAACTGGTTTTAACAGCATATACTGGGGTTTAAAGCAGAGATGCATAGATATACAAGCATTAAACATGCACAGTACAGTATTCTGACTGCAGCTTGTTAAACTGCTTGTTAAAGAGGTTTCAAAGCTTGTCGTGGCATGCAGTGCGTGCACATCCATGTAGCATGTACAGAGCATGATCAAGGGCACAGCCTCACCACTGAGACAGAGTTAAACTGGGTGAAATTAATTCACTTTCCTGCTGAGATATTTCCCAGGGCACCAGGGGGCAAGAGCCAACTTCATTTGACTTCCCATTGACCCACTTTCACAAGCTCATTGGGAAGCCACTGGAGATACATGTGGACATTGGCTAACACGTACAAACATGGACAAACCTGAGCATGCATTGGCAAAAACCTTAACATGCTAACATACAGTACATCTAGAAAAAGAAAATGACTAGATGAACACACAGCATATCTAAGCAATACTGTTCATCTCACACACAGCCATTACAGCAATAATTTCAATGATTCATATTTTTCTGTAGTCAAAATGCATCTGATATCTAGATATCTGGCTTGTTAATTTAGGAGCAACTCCCACACAAAGATACACATATCACACGCGCACACATATCATCTGTAGATTTCATGCCATGCAAACGGAATGGGTAAATACGAGGACCATTGTCAGGGGAAAAATAGAAAAGAGAGTATGAATTCAGCGACCGCAAGCTGGCATTTGTCTTGAGGCAATCATGCAAATTGTCATCCATGCAGCACCTTTTTTCACACCAACATCCACCCAATGTCACAATTAATTCATCACCTCAGAATTTTAAAGAAGCTCCTGCAAATTTCAAAGCCCTGATTTTTCAAATCGATCCAATTTTTGCAGCGCGATTAAAGGCAGAGGAGTAGAGTTGGTGGCAGAGGACAGGATTATTGCCTGAGCCAACGACCAGTGGGCACAAGAAATCACACTGCGTGATCTGCGAAAGCAGCTGTATTCATTTGGCTTTCATTAGGCTTGTGATTACAGGCCCCTGGCTAGCGTAAGCAAAGAACAAACAGTGTCTGCCTTGGCCCCTGACACTGCCTACAGAGTATCTGACACATTTCACACTGAACACAAAAATAAGCAGTGCAAAAACAAACATGAAGGGCATATTAGAAAAACCATTCAGGCTCAAAAGATGAAAACTTTTGAATGAAATAATAAAAATGAAATTGCTTCATGACTGATTGTAGGGATTTTTGGGTCTAACTGAACCATGAATAATGCGTAAGTAGACTTTCATTTTGATTTTCAAATCAACATCCATGTCATTTTACTAAATTAACAAAACAAATGTGGTTGACTGCTTGATGTGGCATTTGTGATTGTCTTAAGTATTTACCTCTCATTTCATGCTTCTCCAAGTCTCTGAGCATATGGACAAAAGCCAACTGAGATTCATCCAAATCCCAGCTCTTATAAAGCACCTCTGCCTGCACCATATACTTATGACCCTGTGGAACACAGACAAGCCACATCAGTGTAACGTCCTCATCACAGTTTACACACAACTTCATATACAGATATATCAAAAAACACATATACAGCATAACATATGGCATACAACACTGAAAACTCAAAGATAAGATGCATGTTATTTTGTGAACATGCAGCTGTAAACTGCACTAATGCTGATGACGCTTAAGATCTTAAAGAAGAACATCACATTTCATTTTTGCTGTTTTCTGCTCTATTTGACAGAAGCATATGCTTGGCACAAAGGGAGAGAAGGGGCAGAGGGCTCGTTAGCCAAGACTACACCAGAGGTGGTACATTCATCACACTGAACAGAAAAGACAGAATTTAGACAATATTCCAAGGTGGGACTCAAACTAATAGAGCAGGACATATGCTAAAAAAAACCAAAAATATCAAAATATAACAGTTTTATTTTTGTCCAATGTTAATGTTTATAGTTTTAATAGAATATAATAAATGTATTTTACAGAAACTTTATTGTGCTATTTTGTATTGTTTGTTTTTCATGTGTTTACATGTGTGTTTAAGTCCCAAACACGTTACACTATAGGAGCCTTCATCATCAATCCACCATTACTGAGCATCGATATGTCTGGTGTGTGTCCCTGCGGCGCAGACCAGCGCCTTAATCACTGACCCTTTGCTCTAAGTCTTGATCAATGTTCTTTGTCCTGATCAATAGCTGTTTATTCTGGCTTGTTGCTGATCTGTGGGATCTGACATGATCTGTCTCATTACTATTGATGCCACTACAGTGTTGTGTTACTTCATAGACGAGACTAAAAAGTACAGTTTTTGTAACATGTGCTTGATGTTTCCAAACCAAATGTTTTAGTCTGCTGCAAAAAAGTTTTAGAAGTGTTAAAAGGCTCTTTTCACTACTGTAAATATCAAATTAATTGTAGTTATTCATGAGGTGTAAGTAGTTGTTCAGGGAACATTGAAATGATTGGTAGTTGTCCACATGTATCACCAGTATCACTGACAGTTATCACAGTAAATAAACGAACAAATGACAACAGGTCTGTTAGATATAGGGCCTTCAGACAATACAGTGACTCATAAATCATGCATAAATCACTGCTCCTTGACAAGTTAGACAGTAACAACAAAACCACCCCTCCAGTTATGCTGCTCTCCTCTTGCAAATTTTGCCTGAGTGAGAATGTGGGTGTCTGTAAGTTCATGTGTATGTGTGTGTATGTGCATGCCTGCAAGTAAGGCGTTATCTGTATCTGGCAGTGAAAAATTGATATGAACACAGGCAGCAAGCAAGTGGGTGAGAAAGACAGAGAGGGAAAGTGAGATGTGCGCTTGTGTGCGTGTGCAAGTGAGATCAGTACAGTGTTTGAGTAATAGCAGATACCACGCAGATAGTTGTCAGTGATACCATAGTCTCTGTGATGAGAGACTCTTCGTCTGATTTCCCACCAGCTGTCAGTTGAGGAGTGTCTACCACCTTGACTCCCTTGTCCTGAGTGGGGCATCCCTTCTGGCTCTGGTTCTTCTCATCTGTGTGGGCTGTAACAGAAAGAGAGATATTAAACGAGGGTCATGTCTGAGAAAAGACAGATGTGTCCTTGGTTGCATTCCGTTGTACATTAACAGTACTCCCTGCTCAGGGAATATCAGTTAAGGGAACTTCCCTTGACAAAATTCCTTCGTTCGGAACACCCTGCAATGTCACCAACGCAGACATCCTCCTTCCTCCGTGCGTCACCCTGGTAACATAAACACCTCGGATACGTGTTGCTGCTACTGTGGACATTTTACACTACTGAAATAAATGATTGAATACTGCATATATATTGAAACAAAAACCGATACCATTACAAAACTTATTCTATTTAAATGTATGTAATAAATGTGATTTGACTGATTTACAAGATGTTGTCCATTGTCGTTTTTGGCGCACCAGCCGAGTCGCAATGACTGATGGGTAATCTTCTTGTGAACTCCCAGCGAACTAATGAACGGTTGTTCAGTTCTTCCCTGCTCAGTTCACAGTTCCCTTTGAACTGAGCAGCTTTTGCTCAGTTTAAGTAATTAATTAATTAATTATCATTTTGCCTTTTAGAGGAATTCTTTCAAAGCCGCAAGTAAGCTCCAAAGCCAAATGAACACATTGTGTGATTGTGCACCAACATGAATAAGGTGATCCATCCCAAGAAACTGTGCCTGATGACTATGATACTCAATATTTAAGATTAAACTGGGCTGTAGAATTTAAGCAAAATTAGTGTTGAGTGAATTTGAGAATAGTAAAACAGTGAAAGAGTTACACTGCTTCAATATGTTAGTTGAAATATTCATTAGTGTTAATTATCACAGATAAAAATAAATACTGTACATATAACATCATGACACACAGATTCATTAAACAGTTACTTCAATTACTAAACTTAATAGCTGCTCACCTTTGTTGGCCAGGAAGCAGAACACAGGAATTATCACATGGCCTTTCCCCGTGCTGCCAGCCACCTCTTTCTCCTGGTCCAGAATGGACAGATGTATCAGTACATCTGGCTTGGAAGTCTGAAACTGAATTGTTCCTAGGACGTCTGTTGTCACCTGCACAGAGTAACTATGGGAAAATTTCAAATGACTGTGGGTACCATAAGTCTGTCAAAGCATCCTCAATGTTGAGGGGGCTTTTTCAACAGCTTTGTTGAGGGGATATCCGTTGTGTTCAATTATTATTGTCACACCTTGTTTCTAATAATAAAACATCACAGATCACGTACTGTAGTGTAAGAAAGAATAAGTGAGAGCTACTGGACAGCATTTGTTTTATGATACACCCTCGGCAACAACAAATTTTAATATAAATCCTATGATGATGATTCTACTTAACCTTTCAGGTAAATACTTTATATACCCCGACATACCGACATATGACGTTTTTGTCACTGGGGATATAATAATCCCGGAATTCCTTCACTGAAAACGTGCTGTGTGGAGCCTCACGGGACAGTTTTGGAAGGGGTTCCCTTGAGCCAATCAAGCGCATCTGCCACTTGGCACCAACAGGGGGTGATTCAGGTGTGACAGCCTCTGCTACAAAGGTATAGCCAAGCTGGAATACGAGACACAGAGAGGTTTAATTATGAAATCGAAATATTTTTAGAGGTAGTGTGTAAAATAGTTCTCTCTTTTAGGATTTATTTCATGTATAAAACCAGAAATGTTCTCAACAGTATTACATCAGTAAATCACAACTGGTCGCCAAACAAGTCTGTAGCCAATGACTGATTAAGTCAGGCAGGAACTATTCCTGATGTTGAGTGATTTATCATGGTGGTAGTAAAACTATGAATATGGTAATATTCCAAAATTACAAAAGAAATGTCATGTACATGAAAGCTTGAAGTACAAGGATTGGTAGCATTCACAGACCTTGTTGGGTTGATAGACATGGGTTGCTAGTTTGTTGAAGACCATGTTCAGCTCCTCTCCTGTGTCGTTATTTATGACGTGCAACAGACAATTAGGGATTGGGGAGTAGACCTTTGGTACCAACAGCATCTCCTGAGGAACCAGGAATACCTCTCTTCACATATAACAAAAACAAAGTAAACAACAAGATTTGTTTGAGATTCTGAAATGCAGTGCATCAGTCATTTACACCTGAATTCACTCAGATATTTCAAGACAACTTGGGAATTCTCTTTCATTGACAAACCTAACCTTTAAGTTATAATGTTCTCTAACCTAAAGACCAAGACCCAGGAGTTGGCTGTATCTTGAAGAGAGACAGAGTAATCAGCGAAGGCGGTTTTGGTCCAGTCATCCTGCTGACAGGCATAGAGCTCCGCTTTCCTCTCAGAGTGGTCAATAATATACCTGTGCAGGAAACACAGAAGGGGAGAGCTCTTTAAATTCAGTACTAAGACCACATATACAGTGAAAAGACCATGATAAAATTTATGCTCAGAAATAATTTACACAAACTTCTTGGAGAAAACATAACTCTGAGTATGAATTAAATCCAGTGGAAAAAACAGATTGAAGGAAAGTAGTTCACATCTCAGCACGAACTTTGGTTGAAGTGGATGTTTCTGTCAGTTAAGAAAAACACATGCTCAAAGGCTCACAACACCCAGCAAACCCCCACCCTACCCTCCATGCACACATTGACCGAGCTCTGAACGCTCATGCGCACACATACTTCCCCAGGCAGCGGGTCATTCGGCAGACGCTGCTAGCCGATTGGAACAAGGAGAGGATAAACAGCAGATGGTACCACTGGGAAAAGATGGAACACAATGTGGAAAATGCTCCCTGCCTGGCCGCCACAGGCCGCCACAACCAGGAGAGGGAGCATATTCTGGGCATGCGGTGCAACAGAGAGGCTAAACGGATGGCATACAATGTACACAGCACTGGCACAGGACTGGGGTAGAAATGCCTTCATATTCTCTCAGATAATGACTTTTGTGTGAATGAATTTGTGCTACATTAAGGTGCGTAGAGTAAGCATACAAGATTAATACATTTTTATTACTAAGAGTCATTGCAATCATGTATTTGTGCAAAATATATCCTTCATTTACCGTAGCAAAAAGACAGCATTTTTGTCTGCATCTGATTCAACCTTCGGCCACATGTCTGAAAGGATCTTAGATGCACTGAGATTCTCCTTCGTGCCTGGATGACATGAGCACACACACACACACACACACACACACACACACACACACACACACACACACACACACACACACACACACACACACACACACACACACACACACACACACACGCAGAAAAATAACCACCATTAAAGATGATGAAGCACAATCCATGTTGATGTCAAACACACAATAAAATTGTTGTAGCTGACCTAGTTCAGGGTAGGAAAGAGAAACTGCAAAATGCATTTTTGCCTCATTCAGTAAGAGGGGATAGGAGGAGATTACTCACAGCTAGACATTAACTTTCACACTCATCTCACAGGACAGGTAACCACTCTGACAGAAATGACGCGTTGATAAAAAGATGTAGTACTATGTGGCATGGGCATGTGTGTGTGTCTAAGTGTGTGTTTGTGCATATAACTAAGAGAAACACTGAACAGACAACTGAGTGATAGATGTTTTCACATCTGCCACGTGGCATAGATGTCCTCACATCCCCCGTCCAACCCTCCATCCTTTTCCTCAGCTCTCTCTTTTCAAATGGTCACTTTTCCAAATTGATGCAGCCATTAGAGTCGCCAAGCGTAGCTATTGAGAGGTGAGATCTCCCATCATCTTTATAACTAAAAGATGGTTACCAAAGAGAGGCAACAGACAGACAGAACAAGAGGCAGACAGGCAAGAGGGGAAGGAGAACATAAAGAGAGATATAAAGAAATGTGGGGTAAGCAGTGATAGTTTATACCACAATGTACCATGGTATAAACACAAATGTACTGAGCAAGTTGGCATCAAAAAAAAAAAAAAAAAGCCAATTTGTTTTAAAATATGAGTGGTGTTTTGCCATTACTGCAAATGCCACTCTGAAAGCACAAAGTGTTTTTGACAAGTAAATCAATAAAATTTGAGGGAACCATGACAGCTCTATTTCATAGAAGTCAAGCTTATCAGCCATTAGCCATACTAATGCCACATAACCACCAACAATATTTTTAGCATTGCTGGCAGATGGGTTCCATAATGATTAGGATATTTTGGATCTTTGGTATGCTCGAACCACATTTTCAAGCCATAAAAAATTAGGCAAAAACCCATCAACATTATAGCACAGCATTGTTTTATGCAAATGCTGCATTAATGAGGGTGTGCATTCTCCCATATGTGCAAAATACTCAGAGGGTGACAGTGTCACGTGTTGTGCCAAGAGAAGACATAGTTAGCTTCAGGCCCTGGCAATAAATAGAGAATGTCTGGGCAATGTGTCACCTCCAGCGTTTCCTCTGGAATCAACAAACAGTGGTGCACCATCAAAGTGAGATAATTCCCACTATCACTAAACAAACTTGTATAACAAAAATAATTTAACTGAAACTGAGGAACATTTTTAAATTATCTGCAACCTATACATGAGCATAACTGGCCCTGAAACAGTACAAGAAACAAAAAGAAAACATTATTCCAAAGTAAGACTGATGAATAAATTTAGAGGAGAAGCTTCTCAGCTCTCTTCCTCTATTTATTCCCTCGTTCTTTCCTACAAACTGTCCAATGTAGCCTTGTCTTCTCTTCACCATCTTAACTTGCTGTCACTATTGAGAGATTTTTCTGTTGATGCAGGAATGTTGTGTGCATGTGTGTGTGTGTGTGTTTCCGACATGTGTGTGTATCCCCTCCTTGGCCACCCCTCATCTGTCAGGGTGTATTAGTAAGAGTGACAGTCTCATCAATACATATTTGTGCCTCTGCTCAGAGGCTCAATATATGCCATCGGGCTCAATCAAACAGTGAATGTAAGAAGCAGAAGGTGTTTTGTGTGTGTCTAAATAATAATCTACATATGAAACACAGGCATTGTGATGTTTTTTTTTTTAACCTTAGTTTATCCCCTTGAACCTGCTCCATTACTGCAGATGTATCTGTCCTTCAAACAAGAAAGCTAATAACACCGTCTAATTAAAAGACAGAATTCAACTGAAAGATTGAAACCTGATCATGATACTTGAATTAATATATTTGTGTGTATCGATGTGTTTACCAGGTTTTGAGGCATTAAGGATTTCTCGCACCAAGTGCCCTCTGAATCCAGCCTGCAGAACGGTGGCTGCCTTGACCTCCTTGTCTGTTGGCTGCCTGTCTCTCCAGTTTTCTGGAGGTTTTGACTCTGTATCTACTTAACAGCAGAGTAATAGCAGAAAAATGTTAGTTATGGATGAATATTAAACTATGACAACTGTGAAATACCATACAATGACAGTAAAAAATATTAAACATACATATAACATATAAACTCATTTTGAAATTAATTTGATTCACTGTTATGTCACTGAAATCTTATGCTATACTTTGATTAAGTTGTTTAGGTAGAGTAGGTGTCATACAGTGTTTTAATCAACTGACTTCAGCAGTCATACTCACTGTAAGAGGGGAATGAGGATGTTGTACAGTTTAAGGAATAGTGTTTAAAGTTTTGTGCAACTGGCAAAAACTGTTAAATCAGTGATGCCCAATATTAAATGTTTTACGTATACACTCACAAACATATGTAAATGGACAACACGCAAAATTCACAAACACACAAATGGCACCTACATGCAGGTGAGTCTTCTTTGCAGCCAGTGGCCAAGAGCGAAGGGTCAGCAGTGAGGGCCAGTACAGCAAACTGCTCCTCTGCTGTCAGCTTCCTGCCCAGAGCCTTATACAGCATATGGTAAATGGCGGAGTTAAAAACCTATTGGACACACGCACGCACGCACGCACGCACGCACGCACACACACACACACACACACACAGGAAATAGAGGAGAGATATTAGAATAACATATGCAACATGCATTTGTCTGCTTGTAGATCTAGCAACTGTCAATCAATTACCAAGGTATTGTAGGAGAATTATAAGGCCCAAAGATGTATGACTTGATATCACTTGGTTGGACGCCAACAGGAGTACAAGAGCCAGTGTAGGAGAATAACAATCATAACAATAACAAAAGATATGGTTTGGAGGCCAACAGATTGGGCCAAGACAATTTGACCGTTTTGGGAGAAAATCTGGAAAATTAGGAATAAACATAACGTCAAGGCCATGACCAATGGGAGCACAGTGACCTGGCAAGGGGCCACTGTGTTCTGCCAGGAAGAACACAGTGACCTGGGTGCAGGGCAGGAAAACCTAGTTGGTTATAGTTAGGCAAGAGTAGTACGACAAAGCCAAAAGATTGGAAAACAGGATGCACATACACACATATACAGTAGCCACCTGAGATATAAAAGAACATGTTTCGTTCTGTGTTGTGGTTGTTGTCTCTGTCTATGACTGCGAGTAGGCCGTTGTGAATAAAGAGACTCCCCGCTTTGACACCTGTGTCTCGACTGTGATTCTTTTTTTGATCCACCACTTCTCGCCACAACAGTATAAAGTAATGTGAGGTATTCACTGAATCTAAAGTACAAATTGTGTGCCACCATAACCAAGCTACCTTGTGGTGTTCCAATTTTCCCAGGGTGGCATTGATGTTTTGGGGACAATGAGCCTCTTCTAGGGTTCCTCTGGCTGCTAGCTGGTCCTGCTCACCACTGAGGGAAGCCACCACTCTGGACAGGGCTCTCCAAATGGACGAGGCCTGCTCAGTGAAACGAGCACTTTCCTGTTAAAAGATAGATTCTGAATATATAATCATGATTAGATATAGCCATGATTTAGATGACGATTGCTCCAACATCTATCTATATAAATCTAAGGGAGAGAGAGAGAGCGCGAGAGAGGGAGAGATTGTATTCAGAGATTCCTTGGTCCAACACATATCTAGATTAAAAATATCAAGATTTAATCAAAATTTTAAAAAAAACCTAAAGGATTGTCCTGAGAAGAAATATTCATGCTCTGAGTGTTTTCTATTTCATTTGTTTAGTCACCACTCTATTTCTCACTCACTCACTCACTCACTCACTCACTCACTCACTCATTCACTCACTCACTCACTAACTCACTAACTCACTCACTTGCTTGCTTTTTAATGAGCAAGGAAGAGACCTGGAAATGTAGAGGGAAACTGAAACAAAATGCATATCCTCCCTTATATCAGAAATGTAAATGTGAAAGTGTATCTATCTAGTAGCAGCAGGTGGCAGAAAAGAGCAGAGAGGGTGGTCAGATGAAAGAAGGGGCATATACCTGTATATCTTGACAGGTCTGTGTGTATTTAGACACGCAGAATTAAAGTTTTTTAATGTTTCCTGCGACTGTGGTAGACTTCTCAGTTGTAAAACAACATTCACAGATAAGTGAAAATGAAATAAATTGTTGTTTAGTGTTTGCTTCTCCAAACAAATTAAAATCATCTCTTAAATCTCTCTTAAATTCACAAAGGTTTTAGTGTCTAATGGAATTACTATCACTGTCAATTTATAACTTTAGGCCTTGGTCACCTTGGTAAGTTGTGAGATTATGATTTCTTCATCCCCAAAGATGAAAGGTGTCTTGCTGCACAGGTGGATGTGGTAGCCCAGTGCTGCCTTTGTGTGGAAGGACAAGACATGGCGCCTGGAGGCGAGAGAGAGAAAACAGGCACACACAATCCAGGTTTACTGCACACTATTTATAACTCAAAAACTGTGATTCACAACCTTTTTGGTATGTGACCCTTTAAAGAGACTCAAAAAGGTCTATTCACAACTCTTTGTCAAAGGCTGCATAAGGTGCTACCAATTCAACCATTAGTTTTAGTGTTAAAAATACAAGAAATTAATTGTGAGAAATACAGAGGTGTTCTCCCACTCACCACCCTGTGGCTCCACAGTTGTAGGTAATAGTGACTGACAACTGATGGAAAATGCATGAAACAACAGCGCATTCCACTGAATAAAATCCCTTTCTAGTCTATAGTGGAACTATGTTTCTGTCAAGTAATAGTGAGTGGGTCAAACAGTCAAAGAGCTGTAGCCTAATGTCCTCTCTGCCAAGTGCCAAGCTCAGTTCACAAGGCCTGGTCAGACATAAGAGAGTGGAACCCCACTTGCTTGGCCCCATTAGTTTTACATAATTTAGCTATCACAGTCTAACTAGATGGATGAGCACTGAGGCAGAGCTGGGCTAGAGTTGTAGAAGAATAGGAGATCATACAAAAGGGAAACAAATGGAGGAGAGAGAAAAGAAGGGAGGAATACAGGAAGAGCAGAGAGAAGAAAGGAAAAAGAGACAAATGAAAAGGGAAAGGAAAAGGAAGGCTTACAAAAGAGCAAAGACAAATAACTCTTCAAAATTAAAAGATGAGCATAGGACATGTTCAAGAATTACTGATGAAAAACACACAGGGTAAATACTGTACCACATACAGATGGGCAGACAGCGACACAGAAAAAGAAAAAGTGTAAGTGTTTTAAAAATGATTGCTGCCCAACAGCATGGACATATCAGCTATTATCTCTTGGAGAGAGTGTACTATGGGGCATATGGGCATGATAAGTTGAGTGCTATGTGTGTGATTATGGCTCACTGGTAATTGCACTGCTTCATACCTGCACCTGACCCCAGAAACTAGGCCCTCTGCTTCTAGGCCAAGTAGCACCCATTAATAGAGACTAGGACAGATGCTTTTTACTGCTTTTCAGAGCATCTGAGGTAGGCAGATACCCTCTGCTAACTTTATAATAGCTTTAAGTAGATCTCTGCATAGCTGCAAAAAACACAACAACAGTGAAATGCTTATATATTTCTTTCTTTCATCAAAAGATCTCAAGGGTGCTGAGCAAATAATTTTTACATTTTTATGACACATTCTTCTGATGGGATTTAAAGTTTAGGGTAATTTGGGGTTATTATGTGTAAGTGTGAATGTTTAAATTTGAAATGTGAGAAAGGATAACATTCTGTTTACATAAATGTATCCTGAAAATTGACATAATTGATAAGCATTATAGAATGGAAATATTGATATTGTAAACCTCTGATAAGACTAGATTAGACTGTGGACACGTGTGAAGCCTTTGCCAGGTAAAGTGTACATTATTTAATTAGCATTACATGGTAATATCAAGATGTAAAAATAAAAAAGTTCAAGTATGAAATGACAGTACATACAGGACATACTACTGTAACTGATAGATATGTGTTTTTTCCATGATGTTCAAGGGACCTTGATTTAAGCTTGATTAATTTGGAACACAGTTGTCAGTTTTCTAGGTTATGATTGCATGTGTAGAAAAACTACTTGGTCTGGGACTGAAGAGTAAACAATCAATGCTGTCCTACCC